>NW_013666298.1:295809-298834 GCF_000517525.1 Limulus polyphemus
GGCAGCTCGTCATCACCACCCACCGCCAACTCTTGGGTTACTATTTTACCAACGAATAGTGGGATTGACCGTCACATTATAACACCCCCACGGCTGAAAGGGGCGAGCATGTTTGGTGGGACTGGGATTCGAGCCTGTAACCCGCAGATTACGAGTGAAATTCAATATCCACTCGGCCCTGCCGAGCCATTCACACCTGTATTTCTAAAAAGGTCGTTAGCAAGATACGTACTCACCCGTCGTCTATCTAGTAAATAATCCACTCCAAGATACTTAAAATTACTTTGGAGAATTTCGGTTTTCTAGCATCAACCATTTTTGTTATTGCCAGTGCCGTTTCATCTACACTCTTGTATTCCAGTTTCTATTGAAATATGTAGTCTTACTGCAATTTTTCACAGAAAATGTCTTTGATTTCTAGACGCTTGTTGTGCGTTTTTTCAGCCCCAGGAGACATGATTGGATTTACACCACTACCACTGGACATAGTAGACTGCCCATAGTTTTATAGGTTTCCTACCGGCTCTTTCTGATTGGTTGTATGACAGCCAATCACAATGTAAGTTATCAACATTGACTGTGCATTTGTACAGTTCCTTTTCAAACGATAAAAGGATGGAATTCTCGTAGTATTTGTCTTTTATACCTGTTTTACTCACCGTTTCCAATACTGTAAAATACTTGAATTCAACTTTATTCTAAGTGTCTTTATTATATTAGTAGCAGCCGGCTTCGTGACGTGTCACTCTTCAGGTATATTTGGGGAAGAAACAAGTTAAAACTACTAAAATAAAACAGAGAAACAAATTTACTAAGTATTCTAAAGACAAAAGGAAAGATTACCTAAATTAACAGAACTGTGCACTTTCGTACAAACAAACAAAAACTAACAAACTTTAGACTATATTTGTTAGTTACTTTTTTTCTGTTATCTACAACTTTATTTTTATGCACATAAATAAATTTAGTAAGTGAATAACACTGGACAACAAAAAATTTGCTAATCGAGAAAAGTTAAGTGATTCGGGGAAATTTGATGGTGCTGATTTCAAACATTTAATCAGAATTTATCCATCACCTCTAGATTTTGAGTTATTGTAATATCTAAATACTTTATCAGGTAAAAGGTATACATTTTTGATAAGTTCAAACATTGACTGTATTGTATTGAAGTAATACTCCAACTATATTGTTCATATTTGCTATTTGTTCTCGATATAATTGTAGCAAATTGCAATACTTTTGCTTCATTCCCACGCTCACCTGCTACGCCCCGGAAATCGCGAAACACTCATGTGCTCAGTTTGCCGAGTCCCTCGGCTAAGCATAAAAGGGGCGGAGTCAAACGCCTCTCTCTCTCTCAGCTTCCTCTCATTCACTCAGTTGATCACTTTGTCTCGCACAGTCAAAACAAAGTCCAATTTTCTTCCACGCATCATACCTGCGATATAATCAAATTCTGCAAAACTTTGTCTTTTATTAATCTTTCAAACTCTGGTTTTGTAAACATGAATTATTTTATATTTTTTAGAAAATTATTTGAAATGCTGGCTTCCTCCAGTTGAAGTAAAGCCTGAAAGTGCAAAAACCACCAAGCAGTTTTTGCTATCTTTATGGAAAATATATTACAGTTTCACAAAAGGGAAAACATCACACACAAGGTAAAGTTAGCTTCCTACCACTATTTTTGGTGTAAAATTGGTAACCAAGAAAAACATTGGGCTCCACGTGTGTGTTGTACAGCTTGCAAATCTGGCTTGATACAGTGGCTGAATAAGAAGAGAGCAAATATGCCATTTGTAGTTCCCATGATATGGCAAGAGTCAAAAGATTATCTAACTGACTGTTATATTTGCATGACTAATGTTTCTGGATATTCAGGAAAAACTAAACAATACATTAAAAATATCCAGATATTGCATCTGCAATGAAACCAGTACATCATGGGGATGGTCTTCCAGTGCCACATCCACCAGTAAATTGGGAAAGAGAAGCGTTGTCTTGCAAAGAAGAACACGAACCATCTTCCTCCTCTTCATCTAGTAATTCTGTTCCTGTAGATCCTCAACATAAACTGCCTCATCTGATCACACAAGAAGAGCTAAATGACCCGTTTCGTGACTTGTCTCTATCAAAGCAGAATGGGGAACTTCTTGGTTCTTGTTTACAGCAATGGAATTTATTAGCTCCAGCAACAAGAGTTTCAGTTTACCAAAGTCACCATCAAAGTCTTGCTTCTCACTACAGCATGAAAGATACTTTGTATTTCTGTACTAATGCTGATGCACTAATGGAAGAATTAGATACTAAACATAATCCTCAAGACTTTTTATTGATTCATTTAAGTTAGTCTGAAAGCTGTACTTTTGCACAATGGGAACACTAAGCCATTGGTTCCTGTTGATCATGCTGTGAACATGAGAGAAACTTATCAAAGCATGTAGATTATACTAGAGGCCATCAAATGTGATCACCATAGGTGGAACATATGTGGTGATCTCAGAGTTATTACACACACACACACACACACACATACACACATACATACATACACATACACACTGAGTAGTCACAAGACACCTAATTTTTCGTCATTTAACTGATTTATGCTAACTAATTTGTGTTCACAGAGCACTATATAAATGAAAATGATCCGCACACTAATTATCTTGTGCTACAACATGCCTAGAACTCAAGGTTCTCTCGAATTGTCAGATTTTGTTACAGGAAGGATAGTTGGTCAAGCGGATGGTGGAATAAGTCAGCGACCAAATTTCGCATAATGTGGGAATCCCGCTTTCGACAGTCACCAGAATCATCGTGCAGTTCAGGAAACACGACAAGTAAACAACTGAGCAGCGTCCTGGTCCATCGGAGAGGACAAAAAGGGCTGTCAAGAGGAGCATCGAATGGATCCCAGATTAACGACTGCAGAAGTGGCCAAAGTTGGTGGGATAAGCCCGAAATCTGTTCAACGGATTCTCCAGAGATTGGATTATCGTTGCAGAGCAACTAAACGGAAGCC
>NW_013666298.1:299515-321547 GCF_000517525.1 Limulus polyphemus
GATCTACTGGATATTAATTAAATTATAAATATATCAATTCATGTGGATATGACTGAAAAATTTCATTTTTTCAGAAAAGGTGGTGTCTATTTACTTGTTACCACGCCGTGTTTATAGATAGACACACGCATACAAGTATCTCTCTGACAGCCTACACAAAGAATGAAATTCAAAGGAAAAAACACAACACAAAGAGCGCTGGAAAAATCGGGGCAAAACAGAAACAGGTAATTGACAAAATGACAGAAATATTAGGTAAATCTCAGCAAATAATACTTAACAGCAAATCAACGTTACACGAATCTAACAAAGTAGCGATTAGAAATTATTAAGCTCTTTAAGACTCCAAACAGTATAATAACACAAACTACTTTACGTTTGTATCACATTCAAAAAATTAAATACAAATAGTGTAGATAAATTTGACTGAAATATATATAGTAATGATTTAACAGACCATAATGTAGAGAGAGTTCTCTCGGTTCACATGAAAATTAGCCAAATAATATACAACTAAAAAAAATTATACTCAGTCGAGAGGGTCAGATTTTAGATACGGCAACTTATCATTTAATAAACAATATACATGGCAGCTAGCAACAATTCCTCATTAAAACTAAAAATGTACATGACAGCTGAAACGATTCATCATTAAAACTAACAATGTACATGACAGCTAGCAACGATTCATCATTAAAACTAACAATGTACATGACAGTTAGCAACGATTCATTATTAAAACTAAAATACTGTTCTCAATCAAAAGACTCGCGTTTAAACCCAAATATTTTATTGAAAATAAGTTAGAATGAAGAATATTCAGACACGTTTCACAAGCTAAAGGATAAAATATACAGCAGAGTGTTATACCTAACCAAATGAAGGAGCATTTTGCAACTAGATTTATAGTAAAAATATTAAGTATGCAACGGGAATTACAAATAATATGAGAAGAAAAATTAATCATCTATAATAAATCATGAACAATATGAAATATAAATGTGTGTGTGTGTGTGTGTGTGTGTTAAGACAGTAGTTTAATTTAAAATCCACTATAAAATGGAGGTACACACACACACTGAATACTCATATCACAATAACATATCTAACGGTGGCTCTCAGATTTCACGAACCACATAGGACGGTAAACCATATCAGTGCACCCTCTAGTCCGTAAAAACAGCTGAACAAGATGGAACACTTCAAACGACGAAGGAAAGTTGTAGAAATCAGAATGCGCAATTTGACAGAAACGCCATAAGCTAAGCCGTTCAGGAAAAGTTTGAACTTGAAATGTCGTCCTTACAACAGTTTAGTCAGAAATCAATGGAGTGAGCTCGGTTTATGTACAAGTACGAGAGTAGAAAGATCATAAATTTCATTTTATGACGATGTTTTTCTTGTTGAGAAAACAGTTTCTTTAAAACTGATACGCAGCACCGCCAAACCAAATCTTGTGAAATCAATAGTCAGGGTTTATTCCTAAACTACTCCTTTTGATTGTTTTCTGAACGTTACACCTTCTTTCCACTGACCTATTTTCCGAGAAGTTTAAAATTGACTTTCGGAAGACGAACAAAAATAACATAAAAAAAAAGGAAAAAACACTGAAACTCACTAAATTATATTTATGTTTGGAATATAAAATTAACGTTAAACGTGGATTTGTATGTCTCTGAATGTTACATGCAACAGAGATAGGAAGTTCTGTCTAGGTTTTACCAGTTTTGGAGAAAATTTTTCATAATCGATAAACAGTGCCTTTACAAACGTATTCAATCGTGATATGACTTAAATCAATGCATAGCGCTAAATCGATCCGTAACACTAACCATACTTCGAATGTTAATTTTTAGAAATCGGTAAATGGTAACAAACTGTTTTCAAGATATATATATATCCGTGTGTGTATGGTGCATTTCTACCACTTTAACCAGGTTAAAGAATAGAGCTATAGTAAAATAACTTGAATACTTTATGTAATTTACTATGCAGATACATCTTACCAACAATCACTTTTTTAAATATATTTTCCACGTGCCAGCGATTACAAAACCTTAATTCACACACACACACACACACACACACAAGTTGTATTGAAAGAAATGGTGACTAAAATTAGTTTAAAATACAAGTATTACAAAATTACCCCCTCTAGTGTATCAAAGTAAACTGCATCAGAGTACGGTAGCGTGTTGATAAATTTTGGTTGTCATCCAATTAAACAGACAGTCATACATCAGCATAACGTCTACAGAAGTACAGTCAGTCATAAGATTCAACCAGTAATCTTCTTATGGCTTCCGAGATAGAAATATCCCATGATAAGTATGTAAAAACCAAAGCATTTGGATGGTGAAGGCTATATACTCTAGCTACTCCATGTGACAGATTGAGACGAAGTATCATGTTTCAGTAGGAGCTGCAAGAAAACTAAAAATGAGTCGTGGAAATAGCATTGTTGATAATAGAAGCAATCCATATAGAAAGTCCAAACACTTCAAAAGTGATATTACAATTAACTTAGGCTATGCTCTTTACGTAATACACAACAATATATAAAAGTTCTTGGCAAGACCTAGCGGTAAGTACAGATGTTAATGCTACACCCAGAGCAGTAAGATACACATCGAGAAAAAGCGGTCTCAATGCATATGTGAAGTTGCTCAAGGACCACAACCTACAAGAAATAACTAACCAAAATGCTGTAACTGACACCAAAATTCAAACAATGGGACGAACAAAGCTGAATAAAGGTGTTCTTTATAGACGAATTCAAATTGTTTGACAACAATCAACGATAAAATAGAACTGTTCCACGGGCAACGTCAATACTTACAGTAAAGCACATTGGGGTCCAATCTAAAGGTGAGATTCACACATAATTTATAGCACCCAGATTACAGAAAGGGACAAGTAAATCGTATTTATCCACCATGCCATTCTAACAGGAACAAGATCTGCTGGGTAGGAATTCATCCTATATCAAGATAGTGATCACAAGCATGCAATAATGTGGTAAAATGATACCTAGAAGTAAAAAAAAAAGGACGATAGAACACTCACAGTCATCGCCTGACCTGCACAAAGCCCCGGTATGAATATTATTAAGGCTGTATGGGCTTATATAGAAACTGCAACTTAACAGCTTTGATTGAACTGTGGGGAGGAATACACGAACTTTGGACATTGATATACTTGCAATACACACACACACATATATATATATATATTACCATCAGCCAGAATTATTCTTGTGTTGTGTTCGTGAGCAATACGTTTTAACTAAAGAACTTTGGGAACAAACGCAGTTCAATGGTTAGCGTTGCAGGCTGTGGAGCTAAGATTCCATGGTTTAAGTATCGTTACCACAAAAATGGGTATGTTATGAAAGTGACTGCCAAATCACATAATTTAGTCTCACAAGAGTAGCTGCCTTTATTCTATTACTTCAAAATTAGGAACGGCTCGATCAGATAGCTCTTGTGTAGCCTTATACAATATCCAACAAAACAAACAATCAGTTAAGAACTGCGTCTTTAAAACATTATTCTATGTATCATAGCAAACTTTAAACTTTTTGAAAAGTTAAAATGAGAATGATAATACCGTTTTACTTGTTTAAAACTGGTGTAGTAATTAACCTGGTGCCCTTTCGTTTCTTTTTGTTGTAAAATATTTTCATTAATCCTTGTATGTGTAAAAATACAGGGGTCTAGAAATTATTTCTAGATTATTATTTACTTATGTTTGTGAAATACGAACCTCTACAATAAAAGTTACTATAATTCCATTACATCAATGATATAAATCGGAGCATCATATACTATACCAATTCACGTTGTGTGTAAATTTGTTTTTGTTTGTCCGCGAACTCTTCCCGCTGTTTTGGAGCTAGCAGGACCAAACATAGCAGGTGCATTAATGGTGGCCTGGAGAGGGGGTCCTTTTCTATATGATGTAGCCTCCATACCAAGAGGGGCTAAAACGCTCCAAAAGATCACCTTGACACTATGAGACCTAGGAATAGATTTTCAGGGTCGCTGAATCAGAACATGACATTGGATTTTGTGTTCCTGGACTCCTTAGAGTTCGCGTAGGCGTAATGTTGAAATCATGCTCATATCCCAACTTACAAGCAAGCGGGACGAAAATTAGAATACAATCTCAGGTACCCCAGGCGAATGCCTTAATACTTTTTTTTTCTTTTTTGCAGATTGGTGCATTGGGACCTCTGTGAATTATGATGGGGCCTTTGAAACCTTCAGAAAACGCGGATATTTTATGTTAGTCCATTGAGTACCGTGCAACAAAGACACGGGTCAAAAAATAGTTTAGATATATTAAAAAAATTAATTTTAATAAATTTAGCAACATAATTTCTGGACGTCACATGGAACAAAACTGTATGCGAATGTTATGAAAATTATCAATGATTTAAATTAAACATGTTTCAAAATTACTATTTAATAATAACTGAAAGATGCAAATTGATTTCACTGTAAATAATATTATTTACGAAAGCTTATGTATTTTACATTTAATTAATTTTACATGGTTAACATGAACATTTATTTATATCAATTCTCAAGAAAACCCCGATTTGTCGTATTTTGTTCAAACAGCAACATCCCTAGTACTTCGAATATATTTACATTTTGTCTCCGTGGATTCAAATTTTCAACATGAAAGGCATTTGAAAATGCCCACGAAGACTAAACAGGCATGTTTAGGAATCCCTAAAATTCAAGTATAGTCATCCCTAATTTTGAACTACTGACAATGAAAAGGCAATTAGCAGCACTCATCACCATGACGATTTTGTCCAGCTCTTTGAAAGGAATCATGGTACTGCTTGTCACTTTTAAACGCGACGGCAACTGAAAGTGCTGAGCGTGTTAAGTGACATCATGTTCCGAAACTCATATCCTTCGTTCAGCAACCCGACACGCTAACTACTAGGCCAAAGGAATCATGGTACCGCTTGTCACTTTTAAACGCGACGGCAACTGAAAGTGCTGAGCGTGTTAAGTGACATCATGTTCCGAAACTCATTTCCTTCGTTCCGCAACCCGACACGCTAACTACTAGGCCATGTCCATAAAAGTTGATCTGACGTTTAGCATTTTACAAACATACAAATATATGTGTAATTTTCAACCACTATAATGATAAAGAAAAACATTCGGCCTTACAAAATGAACTTCTATATAACACAACGTATCTGAATTATGATATAGTACACATTTTGTTTGATAAATGTGTTCAACATAAAAAGCACGTTATACCAGTAAAGGATAAGGAATAGTAAAAGTTGGAGATTTTCAATAATATATGATGACAAAAAAAATCTGAAAATGCATAGCCACATATAAGACATATCACAAAAATAAAACAGTTAATCACAGTCTATTTTGACTAACTCTTAACCAAATATTACTGTCGTTGGAAAGCAGAGGTGATCTCTTAGAGGCCAGAAAATCAATTTTCCAAGGTGAGGGTATTTTGTAACTGCTACTAGCAAAACAATGCCCAAACGTTTGTAAAACTAACGAGCGAACGTCTTAGAAACAAGGATTCGGAGTGTCTGCTGTAAAAAGACTGACCATGCGTGGTAACGTCAAAGCCAGAAGTTACACCATCAGGATTCTTCTCGCTAGGACAAACTCAATCATGTAAGACTGCCACTTCTCCTTCCACGAAGCGTCATTCTGCTCCCTTCATTTCCTGACAGCAGATCTTACTTCAGTGGCTGGAGAGTTGGTCCCAAAGGCACCATGGCTTGCGTTTCCTACAGGCTCACTTTCCGAAACACCAATATTGAAGCTGTCAGCGGCACGTGCTCATACAGCCACTTGTCGGCCACTTCCTGCCACACATTAAACAGTTCCGTCTCTGATGGAGTGAACAGAACCACATTTCATATTCCATACGCTTGTATGGTTGTTGCGAATAACGACAGCACTAGAGCATACTTGTCCGCTGAGAAGAAAAATTATGATGAAAATGAGTTGCGCTAAAATTTATGGATATCTAATATACCTTATTGAGAACCAGTATTTGCCAGAAAAACGAAACATTATACTTGTTCAAACTATGACAGTGAATTGTTTATCATTCATAAATTATTCCGTAAGCTTTAAAGTAAGGCTTTCTTAAAAAATGGAAAGAATACTTCGAAACAACGTGCAATTTGTTTTATCTGATAGAAATGAAAGCTACAACCAAAAATGGCGCGAAAAAGCAATTTTTATACAACATTTATTTGTATTCACACACAACTAAATGCATTTAACAAGTGTAATTCTGAAATGTTACAGACTGGGGTATACGTCAGAAATTATTTGAACAGAAGGGCAGTCAGTGTACATTGCGGGAGTGAAGGCACGAAGTATTGATATTGTAGAATTAACTTTATTCTACTGTGCAGCCGCTTATGGCTCAAAGCCCGATAAGCAAAAGAAGTGTTGTAAACTATAAAGCTAAGCGACACAAGACTACCTATGCGTACTTTGGTATATTGTGTAGTATCTAACTAAATATGATGAACTCTTAAGTAAAACTGTATAAAATATAAGATCAAGTCGTATTTGTGAATAAATATTACTAAAACTCATTATTCAATTTCTGTAGTGCACATTGGTGTATTATACTAAAAACATTTTAATATTAGTAATAAACGACCATACAACATTAAAGCTTTGTACTAACAGTTATGGTTTGTGTTTTAGTGGAACACTCCTGAAGAAACTGGAAAGCGAAACGCTGAATGTCCAATTAAAGGAAAATAACAAATTTGGTGGTTTAAGGTTGTTTATTACTAGTATTATCAAATCTGTTGTTGCATTAAATGAGAAATTACAATAAGCTGTACCTTCTTAGTTCATCTTTTAGATCTTCAATAACTGACTACTTCAAAAACCTGTTGCAATTAATATAATACAATTTTTTTTTAAACAGCCCACAAAACCGACATGGTGGTGGTGACTTACGAAGCTAATGCGTCTGTCATTGAAAATAATAGTCGGGTGCTTCTCCCCTTTCCTTCTTCAAAAGATATAGTTTGTTGTTCGAAATCCCCAAATCAACAAACAAGCCCTAAGTATTACCACAGAAATGGTACGCGAGCCACAAACTCTCGAATTCGTAGTCCAACACATCACCCACTAGAATACGCCCTATCTTATCATCAGATTAGACTTAAATATTTTTGGCATAAAACAATGTGTATGGACATTCCTGTAGAGACTGGTTTATTAGAAATCCTATATTTAGTGATATCATTAGTTAAAATGTGCGAGAAACTAAACTAAAATTTCTTATGCATTTGATTAATTATTGCTCATGTTATGTGAACTGAGTATTTTCCCACGAAATCGAAAGTAATGTCGCTGACAAGAAACACACAATTATGTTTATCAGGACATCGCTGCTAGAAGTACTCTACATACACCCCCTATCCACTTAATCACAGAAAGTCTTCTTAAACTGAAAATGTTTCGCGGCAAATAACCCTATGGAGAGCATTCCTAGGATATCAACTGATAACACAATAGGCGGGATCTTCGTACACAATGGAATTTTCACTTGTACATTGAAATTTGCCCTTAACGACATTTCTAACGACCGGGAGTTATTACTAACTTCATTAAGATGGAAGTCGTTTCAAGCACATAAGAAAACACATTATTGATTTTTAAAAAAATCGTTTGTGTTTTTCAAAATTAGTTTCAACATTGTCCACCATTAGATAATCAGTTTAGTAGAGTATTTTAAAGTCTAGTTTTACTCGTTGACAGGTACAAGTTTTGAAACCAAATTGTTTCAAATATTAATTTGGGCGTTGAAACAATATAATTTGGTTTATTTCAACTTGCACTTAGAAAATGAAGGTTTACATTTTAATTTATAAGAAATTCATAAGAAAATTACAATTATGAATCTTAGGTTTTAAATAAACTTGATATACTCTCATACACACAAACACACACTTTTTTTATAGAAAATATTAGAAAAAATAAATTAATAATAACACAAGTCTGTTTCTGCGTTTTTGTTTGTTTTTATCCTCAAGAGAGAAGCGGCGGTTTTTTTTTTTGTAAAACCACCTTTAACAATTTCACCAAACAACAGATTATCCTTTTTGTAACCATTACAGTAACAAGTATAGGAATGTTAGAACAATTCTTTGTTTGAATGAGAACATTCGAGTAACAGCTTAAATTTCTGGCAAATAAAACTTAACAATATTTAAGGCTTGGGAACAAACAGTAAAATTTTGAAATTCGGAATGCACTCGGATATCTATCATACGAAGTTTAAACTTCGAAAAACGATTTACTCATTTGAAAAATAAAAGGACGAAAAGTTCAGTTAAATTAAATCATGCCGAACTGAAATTCTATTAAACAAAAGGGAAAATTTTTATACTGTAAAAAAGAAATTGTATTTGTTCACTCCGCTGAAATGTCTTGACAATTCAATCAAAAGATTTAGCTATAGTAAACATCTTATATTGTAAAAACTTATAAAATATCTATTAATTTTTTCATGTTAAATTATATTAAGATACTTATTTTGCTCACATAATTGTAGGTCAGAATGGTAGTGTGTGTGTTACCGTTTATTTGTCGATTAAACCAAATACCGTAAACAATAGAGGGCGCTGTACTTTTATCCAATTAATGAACTAAAAATGAGAATGATTCCTTACATAGTCGAATTTAAGTATGAGGATATATTCGTGTAAAGATATTCACGCAAAATTTAATTACATGAAAAATATATTAGACAACGAAACAAAAAAATGCTACTTTGTCAAGAACACATTCGCATGCATAAGATAGATATGAAAGTGTCATCACAAAAATACACTCCATATGATGTGCCAATTCTTTTTTTTATTTCTGTTGACCAAAAAGGCGAAATTAACAAATGATTGGAATTTACGATAGAGAGATACATCTGTTTAAGCAAACTTTTTATCTCTATATCTTGATTGTCTAACACAGCTGTGCTAGACTTATTTTGGATTGCAATTTTGCGTCTATTTATGATATTGAAGGGCAGACAAAAAAAATGTCATATTTGTTTCTCTCTTATAAATACCTCTCCATAATAAAAATGAACTTATAATTACTACACGAAAATAATTAACAAATTAATCGAAAAGTCTGAAGTTTCATCTACTAAAAGCAGGAAAACTGACTATATTTGTAACTAGTGCTAAAAAAATCATTTTTTAATAAAGGAAAACACAGTTAAATTGCCAAATTAAAAACGCAGTATCCGTAATTTTTATGTGGTAGACAATTTTTTTTAATGTATGTTAACACCGTTAGACGGAGTATTTCATTACAGGCTGTAAGAACGCGTACACGTTTACTGTAGTTGTTCTTTGTTGGAAAATTTAGCACTGATGTTTGATACATATTTCCTGGATTAACACGAGTTAGTTACTCGTTAATAATGATGTTCTTTTTAACTTCAGTAATGTAAACATCATTAAGTATGATTAGCAGAATAATGTTATCAAATAAGTATACATTCATAAATTATTACTTCACGTATATAACTAATCAATATATAACTTTTGTATGTGATCCTATGTGCTAACTTCTTAATCAGAATTAATAGTGGGTTTGTGAACGTGATATATGCTGTGACAAGCCCAAAAATAAATTATATTTTGAGAAAACTGATAAAAAAATATTGGCAATAGAAAAATTACTTATTTTATATCCAAGTTCAATGAACAATCAACCAATTCTTCAATGTATTTTATAAGCTGAATTGAGAAATCATTTCCCTGTTTTAACTTTCTTAAATTCCAATACAAAATTGAATAACTTTTCTGTTCCATTTCCATTTTTCACTTATATATATATATATATATATATCAATTTTGAATATAGTACTTGTATCCAGATAGAAAATCCTTGCTTTTTATACTATAATAATTTAAATCTTCAAGATAGTATATTGTAAATAATATTTAGTTGACTTGTAATTATTTTTCTGCCAAGAAAGCAGTTCGTTAATCAGATTTACAACGCAACGATAAGCACGTCAACCATAAATATGTATATTTTTTTTTCATTTAACAACGACTTTTAAAAGTCAAATCAATTAAGCCACGACTTTATTTCATGATACGGCATTAAACGAGTAATTCTCGATCATACACACCATACTACTGCAACTGTCAAAACAAACTTAGAATATCCTTCGAAGATATTGTCTATAAAATGTTAATGGGTACGACTATCTGCCTTTTAATAATTATCTGGAAAGAGATTGTGTAACTGATGTACAACTTTTATGAAATCCATATGTTTATGTTCTAGTCTTAAAAGTGATTTGAATTTGAAAATAAATACATATATACACAAGTGTACTTTAAGTGGATTTACAAATTACACTAAAATAAATAATAATAATACCTCAAATAATAAAGTTTAAAAGATAATGAACTACCTTAACTTACCAGCATAACAATGTTTGAAGAAAGCGTGGTTTTCAAGCCATGGTTTGTTTTGAATTCTTTACAAGTGCTACAGTTGAATGTTACTGGAGGATCAACATGCACACATTCCAAAGGCTCGTTTGATAATTGGCTACTAAATGAATTACGACTGCTAGAAGATTGAGAGTAAGGGGTTGTAGAATTAAACTGAAGGTCATTCAAATTTGGAACAGAGAAGCTATGTTGATGAAAGAAGCCATAGTTTGTTTCTGTCACTTGTTCAGATGACCTGCCCAGAAAGTTTTCTGTTTTTTTACAGTTCTCCGGACGAGACAAAGACTCTTCGGGTACATAACCAAGTTTTCCACTGCTTCTGCTTCTTACAGTATTGTTAAATTCAAGACCATCAACTTTTAAATGTGGTAAAGAGCTCCACAAACACTGCATGTTGTGTTCTGGTAGAGATAAAGGAGACTGGACAGTCAGATCATTCATGTCGTTAGTTTGTTGGACGATAGTGGATAGATTCATCTCCTGGGAAGTTATCCGTTTCTTTGGGGAATCAACCGGCGGGGCGGTAGTAATGGATAAACTCAGTTCTTGGCCAGCTGGCTGACTCTCCGAGATTCCTTTTTGTCTTTGATAAAATGAAAGAACAGCTTTTTTCTGTGTAGTCCTTAACTCTGGGTCTGACACACAATGTTTCTTATCTGGATCAAGGTACAATACTCTTTGTATGGCGTCATCGGGTTCTGAAACAGAGCTACGAGCACTACAATTAGGTAACACAGGGGTCGACACAATTTCCATTTCACTAATTGTAGGAAATTGTTCTGGGTTTATTGTTTTTGAAGAGTTATTGATACTACCGAAAACATGTGCCGTACCTTTTACTAAACTGTTTACTTCTCTACGATTACTATTAGGTCGTTCTAGCAATGTTTGTGCTCTTGAAAAACCAGCAAAAGGCGACGAGACAACTGAAGGTTTAATTGACTTTCGTTCTTCTACTTGCTGCTGAAGCATCTTGATTCTTTGTGCCACGCTAATTCCCGAAATCTCGTGAGTGTTCAGGTGCTCTTCTTTAGAAGAAGAGATACGAACACTCTTAGAACTTCTGCTGTAAGAATGCTTTAAGCCTGGTGCATAGTAAAGCACACTTTCCGAATCATGTCTCTTGGCAGGTTGAACCTTGGAACTATGAGCTATACTTTCTCGTTGCAATCCATGTCTTGATGGCACATGGGTTCGAATACTAGTTTCCATACGGTTAGTAGATGTACTTCCATCACACGATGACTGAGGAGTCAAACGTCCACTATCTGGCATTGTTGATAGACCACTATCAAATAACGACGAGCGGTTTGACATTTGGATACTAAATGTACTCAGGTCACTATACGATCCGTGCCATTTTAAAGTTTCCTGACTACTTCCGCTGCCACTGCTTTCAACAAGAGTTCCTGCTTCACTGGGTGTTTCAAGAAAATCGCTTCCAGGTGGTGGTGGCCAGGTTGCACTAAACGCTTGGCATTCTAATCGAAGTCTATCTAAAAAAGGAGTTTCATTTTCAAGGGATTCTGGCATCTTGAAATTATGAAATTCCACATCTTTATCTGTATTACTATAACATGTTATTTGGTTTTCACAAGCTGAAGAATAATATGCATTATAATGCTTTATAAAGTCGTCATATTTATTCCAATAAGGTTCCGTGTCTTTCAGTGCCAAACTATCTGGCATCTGATTAATAGGAACGTCACGTTCTGGCGGAGAGTGAATGTTGTATTCTTTGTCACCATAGCACATAGGAATATAAGATGGACGATTTCCAGTATCCTCTTCAACCTTCTCTGAAGTGCTTCTGCATAATGCTTGTTTCAAAGACGAATCAATTTCGGCTATAGTTGTTTCGCCATCTAATGTCCTATTACTTAACGGGATTGGAACAGTACTTTCATTGTTTACAGCCCGTTTTGTTCCGTAGCCGTCTATCCTCTTCTCTAACACAGGCTGAAGTTGATTGGTTGAAATCTTAAAAGACTTTTTAGGCCTCGAGTATACTGCTCGCACTTTTGGATAGTCCGTCTGATCCGTCCAAGAATGCGATCGGTAGCTGGTCACTGTGACGGGTAAAGAAGAAGGCGATAATTCTGGTGATTCAGAAGACACGGGCCAAGATGGATATTTTTCATGAGTAAGTCCTGATCTTTGGTGTATCATACTGGATTTTCTAATAGGTGGCGGAGGAGGGGGTGGAGAATTTTCCCTGTTCGTTTTTTGAGCATTTATTGTCACATCAAGGGATAAGTCGGAAGAAAATGAGAAGGATTTAAGATTTTCTTTGTTTATTTCTGATCGTTGTTTCTTGGAGTCATGAGTTTGATAGGTTAAGTTCTCTTGAGAAAAGAATATTTTGTTTTTGGCACTGAATTCTGAAGACTTACTTTCTTTTAAGTTACTGATGATGCTTTGGCAGTGTCCAGTAAAATCAATAGACTGACGACCACCTGAAGACTGAGGAATGGAAGTCAAGCTTTTGGCAGATTCGTTTCTTTCCCAGTATGGCCTTCCTTGGATAACTGGGGCAAAGTCTAAACCACTTTTAGAAGCCAGGGCTTCGTATACAGACCCTTTCTTCTTGAATCTTCTTGTCACCATGTCTGTATCTTCATCCAGAGATGGGGTGGTAAAGAATGTGTTTACATACGAGTTGGTGGCTTGTGAATTCAGTGAGGGTTCACTGTGAAGATCACTTGGAACAGCGTGTTGAAGTTCGTTTGGATTAGAATCGGAGACTAGTTGGCTGCTACGCCAATTTCCATAAGATTCTAAACAAAGATAGCAGTTATTTAGTAGAATACGACATTTTTCATGTTCTTTGTGTGCAGTAAAATACTGCTGCAAGCGACTGTCCAAGGTTGAATGCAATAAGTACTGTTCTTTGGGGCCCTTTCTTCTTTCTACGGATGAATTTTGACTTCGACGAACACTTGGCACTTCAGATTGATGACTGAAACCAAGAAAGAACTGCAGTTACTAATCAAAACCACAAACGCTGAAACTCTTTATCGCTATAGCGGGCTTCTAGTGCCATATGGGGGTTATCAATTCATTATCAGTAAAACAGTGTGGACTGAAAACTAGACTAAAAAGTTAACAAGTTCGAAACAAAAGGAGATAAGAGAGAGAAAGAGTTACTAAAGGGGGACTGTAGTTAAACTTTTAGACTAGTTTTATCTGAACACTGGTTTCTTTGAATTTAATTAGTTACTAGACATGTACGTTTTAAAAATCATGAAAAAATCTCCTCATTCCACTTCTTACAAGTTGAAGAAACAGGTGATTCAAACAAAACCTTTTACTTAGCATGAGCAGCTATATATATATATATATATATATATACACACACACACACATACTCACACAACTATTTTAAAAACTTAAGCACAAAAAGAAAATACTGGTATGTTAAAGTAGTTTTGTGTCAAATACTATTTGTTATACAAGTTTAGTGATGAGTTACCTGTTCTGAAAACACTATTTTGAAAATAGTCACATATGTAAAAAAATTCAAATTATAAAATCATACTTGAAAACATGACAGAGAAAAAAGTGAAGGGAAACAAAACTGCTCAAAACAACTCATTCTCAAATGACAAATGATGGGTCTAAGTAAGAATGAAAAAACAAAATGCTACGTTATTTTGCTACATAAAATTCTTAGTGTTCGTTAAGATTAGACTACACTGACTTTAATCAAATGAATCAAAAGCAATAACGTTAGAACAAACATTCAAGCTGTCACCGATATTACTTTATGAGAAGATTTATGCGTTCTAAAATAAAAACCCGTGCTAGTATTAGCAGTAGAGAGATTACTTTCTTATTTGTAGCACAACTGAAGTTTGAATTTTCCGACGTGGAATTTGTTTCTAAACTTCTGGGCGTAGATGGCTGTAAAGAATTTTAAGTTTACTCTTATATAGTGCGCTTAATAGTTAGCATAATATGCTCATTGGAAAATTGCCCAACTGGCTATGCCGAGTTGTGAACATATTTCACTAACATTTGTATTAAAAACGTGCTGGATAACTTGGTCTTTGATTAAATTGAAAATTATACATTTTTACTATGCTTGAAAAACAAAACTCGTTTTCCCGAATGTTATGGTCCAAAATTTTGTGACTGAGGGCATTTTACTCTCAAGGTAATTGTTGATAATGCTTATAACAATATTAGACCTTTAGGTTTACTTGGTGTGCTATTTTCTAGTTGATATTATTTAAGTGCCATAATTAATACTTTTGAGCGGTGTGTAAGCATTTATGGCTTAATATTAACACTATATGGTTACGTTTCCTATTTATGATCTGAATTAAGTTAGATCACTCAATTATATACAGTGAAAAAATAAGAAGAATTCAAAATTTGTATTCCCAAAGCGTAAAACGACACAGAACGCGAACCATGGACCCTACGATTCAGAGTCTAGCATGTTAACTTCTAGGACAAGTTCAACCCATTGACAAAAATGTCACTACTTACGATCGGATAAACAGTATCAGTTGGTTTTGCTACCACGATGTATAGTTTGCATAAATTATAAGCGTTTTAAAACAGTACTTCTTAACTAATGTAATAAATTGTCTTAAACTTCACGTTTAACACACAAGGATATTAGACAGAGACTTTTCACAATTTTTAAATTGTGATAGAAATGGAAAGAAAACTCGGAACTAACGAGAATAAATGGGCACTTTCTAACAGTTAGTTAAGAGCAAGGGTATATGAAAGAAAATAATGTCTGTGATACATTAAGAAAAATCACTTTAACCTCTCCTACCTTCCACCGGCGTCTTAAGTTTTAACAAAAGATTTGTTGGAGCAACGTTGGTGGTCTTTTTGTCTGCTTGATCAAATTCTCAATAGAGCCGTAGGCACAACGGTGGGGATGGATAAGAATAAATGCTGCATTCCACAGATTCTAATTTACGATTTACAAAACAAATATTGGCGAAATTGATCAACACATTATTCCGGTGTAATGTAGCAGAACCATAAACATACAATTCCAACATCTCTTGACTAAACACAAACCTCGATTCTTTGTTAATCTAAACACTGAACGCAAGCAGGTAAACAACGTGACCTATTGGAAAAAGATAACCGTACGTTCCACACTTTTGGATTTCTAGTAATCATTTAACCCTAAAGGACTTTGAAACCGGGCAACAGGATACAGTCTTCAATTTTTGTAGAGATGGAAAATAAGATCGTAAATTATGTGAATATTCTATAGAGCACACTATACAAGAAATTTGCTAAACCTGTTAACACTAAAATATAAAGCAGTCTTTTCCCCTATTCTACAGATTCTTTGGTTAAAAAACAGACGGTTATAAATACTCCACACGTTAGAAGAAAGCTACGTGAAAGTGTTGGAACTAAAGAAGACCTACAAGTTACAACAGCGCCATTGTTGTTTCATCTATAACCAAGGCGACACCCGCTACAATAGCGGTGTAAGAGTGAATATAAACATTTGTCAGGAAAAATTACATACTTCACAAATGAAACAAAATAATATTTAAATAAAAAAGAAGCATCATCCATGACGTTCCCTTAGGGAAAAGTTGAATCATTTTAGAGCTATTACTGATGTTACGATGAGTTTTTGCTTTGTACTATTATGTTAAACCCATAATTCGCCGAAAAATGTTAAGGTATTAATCAGTGAACTGAGAAGATGTAACAAAAGGTGTTCGTTAGCGTATTATTACAATCACACAATATAGTTCGCAAATTGCCATTTCCTGTTTCTCTCTCTCACCGTGGGAACGAGTTTTCTCAAAAACTGTTTAATGATTTTTTACTTTAATATATTAATAAGTCACTCAAAATTACAATTTGATTATAGTTGTCTGCAACCTTTCGTTCAATGTCAAACATATTTCATGTACAGTCAATCCTAAATTTGGCCTACATCGATACAGACTTAACGTACTGATTGCGGGTAGTAACGTCATTATTTAATTTTATCTCGCACGCACACACAAATTGTAGTTTGGAGTGACTTAGTTAAAAGGTAACAAATCTTACAATCGACCTAGGTACACTGTTTAGCTTAGTTTTTGGTAGTTCTAGGTGTTGTAAGTTTATAGATGAATACAAACTTGTTTTATATTACTACTTACAGTTTCCAAAGATGAATAAAAAAAGCAATTCACGTTAGAGCTAATTGGAATGCTCAGCTTCACATATTCTTTCTTAATACTTTAAAAAACTATTCCAGAAGTAATTCGGCAAACATAAAATCGTAGGTATGTATTAATAATTACATGCCATGCTGAATAAAAGTGGAGGTTAAGACACCTTAGACGGTGGAACTTATACCTTTACGTTGCTTGTTAACTGAATCTGTCTACGACAAAGAACTATAATAACAAGTTGTGTTTGTGAAACACCTGTGTCCCCACAAATATTATACTGTATGTTTAAGCCCCTACCCCCACGAAATATCTGATTGACCTTCACCTTCAAAAGTTAATCGGGCCTAGAACTTTATATTTTAAGTGTCTGTTGTACAAGTGTTGTTAAAATCAAACCATTCAATCTTGAGATACCCTGCCCACAAGATTGGGACGGACGGACGAACGAAAAGAGCTAACCAACATGCTCCAAGAAGTAGGGGCATAAAACTGGAAATCCTATAACTAATATACTGCACTTCCAACATAAAACGCAAGTATTCCAATTATTCACAATATATTTACATACTAGCTGGAGTACCCGTCCCCTGGATGGAACCTTATATAAATTCATGATTAATGAAAGGTTATATTTGGACATTAAAAGTTGCTTCCCTTATAGATAATTGTAAAAAACACAAAAGGCCTATAAAAATTGCAAAACATAAACCTCCACACCAAATTTGGTGAAGATTATCCGTAGGATGCAAAATAGTGGTAAAAACCGCAAAAAAGCCCATAAAATCCGCAAAACGGAAAATGCACAACTGAAAATTTGTATGGACCTCATGAACCTTCATACTAATTTTGGCGAGGATTCATCCACACCCTGCGAAGTAGTTATATGGACATATGACAGACAGTACTATCATATTTATATAGAGTCAACATAAACAATACAAGTTAAAGTACAAATGACGAAACAGTAGCAACAAAACACTTGGATGTATTTAAGAAAGCGATAAAAACAATAAACAGATCAAATATACCCTTGGAAATACTTTTACTGATGTACATTACCATTACTGTGTTGCGGTGTATACATTTTGATCCTCCACTTCGAATTTATACCATATCAAATAGTTTTTGTTTTTAAGTTATGATTGTTCTTCAACAGCACCATAAAAGTTGCCATGGAGGCGAAAGAACACTTGAAACAACAAGTTTGCTATCTTTACAACAGCTATAGCTCGTTTACTGACAAAAACATCAGGAACTTCGCTCGAAACGGCAACTCACATAAAAACTTCGTGATTTGATACAAGAAAAACTTGCTTTATAGGGAAAGATAAGAACGTTGTCGTATCAAGACGGAGAGTGGATATAAGACATTCAACTGGCTATCTAGCTGAATACTATAGACAACCTCCTGATGATATTAAAACAATGGGTTTGTAGCGAAAGTTATCTGTATAAAGCTTACAGAAAAACCGATCCAATAAAATGTAAGTGAACTTTGGCATTGTATGTATAATATGAGCTCAGTGTTCAAGTTCCGATATTCTAGCACTACAGGATTTATGTTTCGTGTAAAATTTTGACTTTCTCGAGACTCCCATGAAAAGCCATCATGTTCACAATATCTTGCAAATAGGTATTTATATCACTTAGAACTCCAAAAGAGGACACTTATCAGTTCAATATTACCACTAATGTCAATAAACTGAGTGACTCTCTAACATAGTCATTAACAGTATATGCAAAAAAATATGTTACATTCCCACAATATCTTCATATAGAGGGAGCCTATTCCCATTAAGGGATAATAGGAATGTTTCTTTATTCTTGATGTGACTAGAATAACTACTATTACTGAATGACGTTAATGGCACCTCAAGTTCATTTTTATGCAAAACAAATTTTCATATAATCTAAAATCTCTCTGCTTCAAGACATATTTCACGAGAATGTTTGGGACCTTTTGACAAAATTCCAATGTTTTCAGAGTGATTATTGCTTTGTAGAAAACATAACATCCTATCCCCAATTTTCGGGGGTAATGAATCTTACAGACACATACCTTAACTTTCCCTAGGTAGAGTGTGTGTGTGTGGGGGGGGGATAGTAACTAGGGGGATAACAGTAATTGTGCTTTATTATAACTAGAAAATAAACACCGATTATCCTTTTACGGTTTTGAGCTGTGCGTTAACACAATTTCTGATGTTATTCTAAAAAACACAATTCCATCCGTTTTAAATAAAATGTTCACTATTTAGAAATTCAATGAAAACTAATTGAAATTATTTAAATATAACATATTGCTACAAGTAAGATAATCTACTTAGTGTATATGTTAAAATTTACCTTCAAAGGATATTAAACACATAATCAGCAGAGGCTTTATATCTATTTAGCCATCTTGGATGTTTGACAGATGCGTATATATAAACAATAAATTACCAACCCAACAAAAAGACAACTCTTCAAGAAAAGAGTGCAAACTAAAAAGTGGATGAACTAAACAATGAATTTCACTACCAAAACAACATAGGAATTTTTGGAAAATCTGTCTTCAATAAAAACTTTTTTGTGCTAGGTGCGATTCGTTTAAAATATCCCCTCCTTTAGTTCATATGGTTCGTGCATATTGCACCATCAAATGGTTTTCCTTTAATTTTTAGTCTCGCTTTCTTGTGTTTTAAATAGGCTGATTCCTCTAGAAACGCTGAAGATAAATTTACTGTAACTCCACGTGTCTTTTACATAATGTTTTGCTAAACACAGATCAATAAATGGTTGAGGAAGCTACACTAAGATACTTTTTTAAACCTCGTGCCTTTTTTTGGCTACTTATAATATTAGATTCTAAATAACTTTGCATGCTCTCCTTTATAAGGCTATACTTTGATAAGGAGGATGTTTGTCTTTTTTTACGAAATGATGATTTTAAATTAACATTTTTAGATCCCTAGTCATGTCTCGAAAATCAAGTCTCCAAGAGTACCTGTGTTGTGTAATTAGATTTAAATCCCAATCCTGTCAACAAATTCAAATTTGTCATGCGTCAAACAGAGTAGACTCTTGCCTGCAAGCGCGTGGCCTTAAAAAGCCACTACAAGCTCGCTGATTCTCACCAGAGGCAGGGAACTGGTTCGAAGATTTTTTACTCCAAAAGAAGCAAAGTTCTTCACGAGTAAAGGGTAATATTTGTCAAAACACAAGACTTCGTCATCTGAACGAGAATCAAGAAAGATGATTAAATCTTCGGTAGTACATGTCTGTACAGCTTCAGAGTTAATTAAGTTTTTTTTTCATCTTTTAAAAGTTAATTAAGGAACCTTTACATCAAACTTTTTGTTTACCGTCGAACAAAATAAAGAGAAAGGGTGGTTTCAGAGGCTGAACAAGTGTATAACGATATGTGGACAATTTTTTTTTACGAAAATCGATAGTTTTAAAAAGATCGTCTAAAAATGGTGGCTATGGTTAAGAGCTATATCTATCACGTCACATCAGTTGTCATGAACAACGATTTTTTTTATTATTTTAAAAACAACCGAGGAGTACGATTTACAAAATAAGTATAAAAAAAAACAAGTTTGAGCAATGTTTTAAAACGAGTAGGTAAATTATACTTAGAATCAGGAAGAGATTGTATCTAGAGGCATTTAGCATCAAGTATGAACTAATATACGATAGTTTGCACTTCTGATAGGAAGGTTGCACAAGCTGAAGCTAAATGAGAGGTAAAGAGACGTACATAAGATTTTAGTTGCAACACAGACAGGGTAAATCGTAGATGATGGAGATTTTCATCAAGACGCACAGTAATGTTTCGTGAAGCAGAACCTGCAGGACACACTGTGTGTTATTAACAGGACTGATAGTTTAGCAATTTTCCACATTCTGTATTTCGGACTGTGGTAAACCAAACTAATATATATTTTCAGTGGATGTGCTCTACTGGACCCTTACTTCACACACCAAATATTAAGGCAATCCAATAAGAAATACACAAGATATAAAATCTCCAATTTGATTGAATTTCTTCCTTTTTTTTTTCTCATTCGCACTGAAAGTACAAAAACTTACTTAACTTTCATGGACTTTTTCAAATTTCTAACGCCTATAGATCTTTAAAACCTACAATTAAGTGTTAAATTTAGTCTAAATATAAGCCACATGTGCAAATTTATTGAACAAAAACTGCTCAATTTTGGTCAAAATTGTTATGCATATCTACGCAAAAAGTCACGTGAGCTATCGGTCTGAATTTTTTTACTAAAGCTGCACCTAAGAGTTGTTTGTTTGTTGAAGTTAAGCACAAAGCTACGCAATGGGCTATCTGTACTCTGCTCACCACGGGTATCGAAACCCGGTTTCTAGCATTGCAAGTCCGCAGACATACCGCTGTGCCACTGGGGCTCACCTAAGGGTAAAAGTGGACTATTTCTAGTTTGTTTTTTGTCATTCGGGTTAAAGACGGCTGATTTATAGCAGCAAAACTATAGCGTGAAAGCGGATACACAAGTATTGGTTAGGCCAAGCAAACTAGATTAGCAGTTTCTAGTTCATATTTTCCAAAGAATCATACGGGTGGACGGTTAATATTCACTGGCAACTTTTTAACCACCATTTTGCTAAATTTTATGAAATTATCCTGCTTAAAGAGCGTTTAGCGACACGTGATATTAGCTTAAACAATTAGCATAAATAATGATGTTTGTTCATACGGCTGTACTGAGTCCATGCTGGTAATGAAAAGAAACTGTTAATCTAGTTTCAATGGCATTACTATAAAGAAAGTTATTAACACTTTTTAGAAAGGAGAAACTTTACCATATATTTTAAAGAATCTGGTTGGTTCTGTGAAGTGTGGGTCTGTTCTGAATAACAGGGTTGCGACCCTAAAGCTAATGTTGGTTACTATCGAGTTTCACTTTCTTACTTTGTTTTTACTTAGTTTGTTGGTGTGTATTGACAAAAAGTCATGATATCTAATCAAAAACACCTTAGGTGTGAAAAACAATACGGTAAAAAAAAAAAAAGGTTTAAGCGTGCGACTTAAAGGAATAAAATCAAAACTGGCGGCCAAACTGGTAACTAAACTTATAACATTGATAAGAATTTTACAGCAAATATTCATTCATTAGTTAGCTAGCTAGGCCACGTATTTTGTTTTATCCACCATCATGTCCAAGTTGAACAAAAAACGTGGCCTGGCTAACTAATGAAAGAATGCTATAAATGTAGTGTCAGATGTGATGTTCGCCAATTAAGGGCTTTTTACTTATGTATGTATGTATGTATGTATGTATGTGTGTGTGTGTGTGTGTGTGTGTGTGTGTGTGTGTGTGTGTGTGTGTGTGTGTG
>NW_013666298.1:321880-335219 GCF_000517525.1 Limulus polyphemus
GAAAGCCCAATGAAGCTAGTTCAATTACTTTAGAACTCTCTTTACGAAATAAACTATTCTTCTTATCTCTTTTGAACACCGTTAGTCTCATTCAAATAATATATCAACCGTTAGGCCTACATTAATCGTTAGGCCTTACACACCTTTGACAATTAACTTTGGGTTTAATTTTTCTTTAGCCGAATTCCTTCTCGCAACTGTACTTTTCGTCTGCTCTGTCTTTGTCTGTCTGTCTACTTTTCCCGCTCATCTCACACTACTCATATCTTTATTACTTCATCGTCTGCTAGCTATGTCCTAGGCATCAATAAATTTCACGCGACGTTCTATAATCTCGATATCAATGAGTTATAAACACAACGTAAGTCTTAACAATTTACGTAACTAAACTTGTCATAACATTTATTTCAAAATAAATGCTTCAAACTCTGTTGTTATAAACAAACCTACACAATCATAAAATATCCACTCACAAAATAAATTAACCAATAATATCTACACTAAAAAGTCTATTATATACTGACATGTAGCTACTAGTTTGGCCGTCAATTTTGATTTCATTCCTTTTATCACTCGCTCAATCCTTTTTTTTTTGGCCGCACCTTTTCACACCTAAGGTGTTTTTGGTTAGATCGATTCTAACTGTAAACTCAGTTGCAATGTAAGAGACAGTGCATATGAATTATTTACGGTTATCAATTATATATAGGATTTGTTAATCTTTAAACCGTTTCAAATTAACAGAGAAGCCCCAAAAAATAATTTAGAATAACTTAAGAATCAAATCAAACAAACTTATCTTGACTTACTGCATCTGTCTAATTATATTTTTTCATTTTTATTATTTTGGTGTTATTTACGTTTACTACACTTCGAGGACACAGTTTTACAGTTTATTTACAAATGTTAGAAATAACATGCTACACTTCCTTCAGCCCCCCCCCCCCCGAGTGGCACAGCGGTATGTCTGCGGACTTACAACGCTAGAATCCGTGTTTCGATACCCATTGTGTAACTTTGTGCTTAATTACAAAACAAACAAACAAACACATCCTTCAAAAGAGTTAATTAACATGTTGCAAGTCCTTCGAAAGAGTTAAGTAACATGCCACATTTCCTTCGAAAGACAAACAAACAAACACTTCCTTCAAAAGAGTTAATTAACATGTTGCAAGTCCTTCGAAAGAGTTAAGTAACATGCCACATTTCCTTCGAAAGAGTTAAGTAACATGCCACATTTCCTTCGAAAGAGTTAAGTAACATGCCACATTTCCTTCGAAAGACTATTATAACATACATTTCCTTAAGAAGACCAGCTTTTAATAATGTGCTACACTCCTTTCAATATACAACTAATAATATCCTACACTCCCCTTCAAACAAAAATGTAGTAAAAGACTCACAATTCAATTAATAGCTTCAGGGCACTGGTTCAGTTGTGGGTTTAATGAGCGGATAAGAACACACTAGTAGCAGAAACAAGGAAAATTCCAACAAAGTGGACAATATGCGTGGAATAAATGTGACCGGAATATAGAAACTGCTTACTTCTCGATCGTCGGTTCAACGGGAAATAAACATAAATCAGCAAAGAATCAGATGTAGTTTAATGACCAAAAACTGAAACCACAATTGAAACAGATGTCAAATGATATGCTTCCTGTAAAATAACAGCTATAAAGTTACATTACTAGATAGTTCCTTTAGCTGTTGATGCAATAAAAAGTTCAGTTATAAATAAACAAGTTTTACAACACAGAAAAATGTCGTTAGTAATACATATACTAAACCGGTTACTTTTCACCAGTAGAATGTATGGTATAACCTTCATGAGGCACTCTGCAGTAAATATGCTATACTTACTTTCAGTGTTATAACAAGTAACACATTTCCTATAAATACAGTAGCCTGATATAGCTTCAGTATAAATTCAGCAAGCTTTAATACAAATCATGCAATATCACGTCTGTTATCGAAGAATCATATTTCCGTACAATACGATGGTATTTTCAGTTTGCTTTACAAGGAAGAATTCTTTTTACTTGGTATTATCAGAGTTCGTAAATGTCTTCTGTAATATTGCACGTCACTAGGATTAAAACAACCGCAGTATCGATATTCAGAGTTTAACAACATTTAGTAAAACTGAGACGGTCGTTAAAAAACGAGAAACTCTTCACGCCGTTTAAGCCAGACGTGTTTTACCTTACGGAAAACAATTACTGTAAGTTAGATACATTTTGTCAGATTACAATAACATTTATACTCTGGAAAAGTTGAGCTTAACACCATTTGGCACCAATCAAGAAACTGAAAAACGATCGTTACAAAACGAAAAGCTACACAGTTGGTTATTTCCGACATTTAAACCAAGCATATAAAAAAATGTCAGATGACCTTCATTCATTAGAATTGCATTACTCTGTATCTGGTTTCAACAACATTCGTGTGGAAGATATAATGATAACTTTTATATAGTTGATCTAACAGACTTCCCATTAAATTAAAGCAAAAAATATTTCAACACTGTCCAGTTAAGAGCCAACTTGGTAGCTGAAAACAAAGAAGTAATTTTCGAAAGTATATTTTGTGATCAAGAATCCTTTACCTGATATATCAGTTTTGGTAAAAGAAATCCTAATTGCTAATAATTTTTACACCGAATATACTGCTATACTTATGTAACAATGCCATCTATTGTAGTAATGCGAAACTAGTCTTTAAAATGGATATTTAATTTTTTTTCAAACTCAATTTTGAATATTTTTCATATTTTCAATTCTTTTATTATGTTTCACACAAATATGTATGAAACGTAGTTTATATACTCATCAAATTCAGAGTTAGACAGGTTTTTACTTTATGCCTCAATCTCTTAATTTGGCTGGACATGAGAGTTACTTCATAGTTTTATTTCAAAAAAACATTATAACAGAAATTACATTAACAAAAGTTTATTGATTTTCTCCCCAATTTCCAGTAGTCAGCCACGCATGAACTGCCAAATGTAACATGATCATTCTTTTTTCGATTCATATCAAAATTCTACAGGATTGAAAACTTCTTTTTAAGAAATATTGAGGGTCTATTGATCTCCGAATCTCACAAAAACTGCTTATAATTTATAATTCTGTTGAAAGTATTTAACTTAAGGAGTGATAGGGGGTGTGCATGTATTTCTATATTGCCGAAAAAGCGGTTTTATTTTTATTTGTTTTATATTAAAAATGAAATGTATATATCCCCCCCACAAAATTTAATTAGTCCACATTTTTAGCTTTAGATTAGCAATTACAGGTTTACAGTTTTCTTTGTGACAATTCGAATAAAGCAAAGCCGGGTAGGTAAGGTCAGACTCTCTCTTATTTTTCACGTCATTTTTGTTGACAATAACTCTAGCAGACATACATAAAAAAAATGTTGTATTGGAATCATGCATCTGTTTTTGCTGAATTTCAACAATGATTTAGTAAATTAGATACAAGAGGGCGCTAGGGTTCAAATAAAATATACATATGAGCATTTAAGTTTTTCGTATGTTGAATTTCGCGCAAAGCTACTCGCGATAGCCGTCCCTTATTTTGAGGTGATAAGACTAGACTCATTTGAGTGAAGGTAAGTTGTCAACATCACCCACCGCCAACTTTTGGGCTACTAGGATAAATATACGAATACGATTAAAATTATCGCACAGTTACTAACATAAAACAACTCGTTGTAAGAAGTTAAAATTTATAACGACACATGTAACAGCACTAAATAGGTAAATATTTTCAAGTAGTGTCCTCTTGATTCCATCGTGTTCCATACTTGTAAAAAAAAAAACAACACAATATTATGTTTTTGGCAGCTCTACTTAATTTTTCTTTATTGTTTTACCCTTTTTCATGCTCAATTTAGTTTGTATCTAAAGAAAACAAAACATCAGGAAAAGATCTACAAATGAGAACATCTACAGGGCGGAATGTATAGAGACATTTTTGCCGTTTCGCGTGAACACATCGTTAATCTGTAAAGACGAGTCTTTTGTTATAAATTAATAGAATTTCAATCGTTAGTGTTAATCACTTGTTAGACGAAAGGTGGTACGATTGATGGCAGTGAAAATTTACTAAACGATTTTCACTTCCGCTCGTGTACTTTCACGATACATCTTTCTTCAACCGTGTCAATATCAGGAAAAGTAAAGTAGAACAATCTTAAGGGTCACCAGCAGCTGTTCTTCTACCAAGATTTATGTTTCTATAGTCAGCAGTTGTGGAATTGTTTGATGAAACTAAGAAAATAACCAAAGAGACTGCCTTTGAACATTAATAATCAGGAAAATAACCAAAGCTATAAAATTACAACGTTTATTTTTCGAATCGTCTTATTAGACATAAATACAAAGTGATTCAGGTTGCAACCAAAATTTTATACCACACGAGTTGTTTCTAAACTTTTAAATATTATACCTTTTTTTTTTTATTCATGAGGGGGGGGGGTATAAATTGGCAGTGTTCAAAATAATTTCAAACGCTTTTGCTTAAAAGATTTATTCCATTTTGCACACAAGCAAACCAATACCGAAAGTGACAACAGTATTTTTCGTTCAGTTTCTATCAAAATTATGTTTTTAAATCAAAAAGATTCAGAAGCTAAACACGTTATCTCAAGTCTGAAATTATACTGTTCCTCTGCAGGTTGTCAAGAGCGAGATCACAACAAATTCACAAACATGGCAGTGTCCCCAGAAACTATTCTACTCGGTGCAACTTCAGACCAGGTATACACTCTGACCATTAACATTATATAATGAGGTACGTTCCAATCTTCAGAATATATAACTTTGGAACCGGATATACGTACAAAATGCAATTCACTCGCTCGTGGAATCATTAAGTTGCATAAGAAGTAGATTAAAACCATAAGTATAGTACTTAAACTTCAGACAGCAAATTATCTTATTATTCCAATTTTCACTTATTAACTTTCCATTTCTTTTTACGCATCGTTTTTGTGAAGTGTTGTATAAACACTACATCTTAAAACTCACACAAAACTCGAAAAACTTTTTTTTTGTTCACACAGATTTGCCATTCAATGAGTAACAGATATACTGATGTGCATCTTTCGGTGCGAATGATCAGGTAGCAGAAACTACGTAACAGCTGTTTCTGTGTCCGTTTTTCTTTGATAAATTAAGTTATTCCTAATAGAATAAGGTAGACATAAGAAACATCGTGGTGATTCATCACAGCAACAAACCCAATCTCACCCGGACCTGCTACACCCAGCGGCACAACAGTCAAGTCACGTGCACTATCTGGCGAAGGGTCAGTTCTGTCTGATATAGAATGTCACACCACTCTTGAATACATCTGGGTTTCATGTTTCGCAAAGTAGTAAACACCTTCTTTAAACGATGATGTGCAGAGTTAGTAAAAACATACTAACATTAGACAACCTCGCTAAAAGTTTCAGAACCGGAACTACGACTGACCATAAATATCTCACATCCGGTTCAAACAACTTTCATAATCAGATCAACCACCAAAAATTGTGATGGCCAACATTTTTGTTTTCTCATGTTTATCTTAAAGTCAACATCATATTGTTATGACTTACAGTTCAAGTGTATACTATGCACAATTTTTACAATATAGAAAAGTGTATATAGTACAGATGCCCATAGATCAAACTTTTCGAAATACTTCCTTTAATTCTACTGGCCACATTAAAGTTGAAAAGACCAATCAACAAATCCGTATGTAAATATAATAAAAAACATTAAATAAACGATGAGAATAAACACAGTAAGACCAATTTTTGTCTTTTCTGAAACGTATTCATAGTACACACGAATTAAACTAGCTGCATAAATATATAGTGCACGTTTCTTCTTATGAAAACTTATCACTACGTATTTCTGACACACAGAACTGTCGACACTCTTTTGGACCCAACTACACTAGTTATTCTATCGAATTAAAAAAAAAAAGTTATTTTTAATTTTTAAACAACCTAGGTCACTTGTGCGTACACATACATCAAACCCCATCAACCTTGAAGAATTAGTATTAGTCATAAACAGCATGACTGGCGATTATAGCACAAGATCAATAGAAGTAACAATGTATAGGATACCATTGAATTATCAGAATATTTAACTATATTTTTTACAAAGATCATAAAAAATAGCAAGTTCTTTACGTACAGAGAGAGTTTAGGATCCCGATTTTTTATTATTATTTATTTACACGTGTCATGAACGTTTGAAATTCTACACCTATGAGTATAAACTGAATACGAGTTTAATTAAAGTAACTAGAAACCGGGTATACTGACTCACGAAGATGATTTGAAACTTCTACTGCAGTTAAACCGGTTATATAACATCTCACACACAAACACGAGTAAAATATGAGGACGTACGTTCCTTTCGAGGATTATTTTCTTCGAGAGAAAAAAGGAAAACAATCTTATCCAGTTTAGAAATGCGATACAGGAAGTGATTACTCCACGTAGTTATTATTATTATCTGCTTTTCCGATGGTCTGTTCACCATGAGACTTATCGTAATTTCACGCCCTCTAATTACATGCCTGTTTCAATGTTAGCTTGGAAAATGTCACTGTTTAAAAGCATGTGATCAAGATAAAACGATTCGGCAATCCTCTTTTTTTTATGCAATTAGAAGCTCGCGAACTTACTATCTAAGATATATATTAGCTTGTTCAAGAAACAACATAAACCAGGTTGCCCTGGAAACAGTCAGTTCTAAACACAGTAGAGACTAGAATCACTAGATTGTTCTGGCTATTATTATATTTACTACAAGATTCAAAGAAACACCTAACGATTCTGGCATGGCTGTGTGGTACAGCTTGTTCAGGGACTACACGGTTTTGGATAATTAATATTTTAAAGAAACAAGTAGAAGCTTGTCCCGTGTCGTAAAAACTTGCCCAGTAATCGAATACCCATACTGACTAGATTATACTGATAATAATACTGGTTCGTCTTTCAAACAACCCATGTCTTAGAAAATATTGTTGTTCTCAAGGAACAATTAAGAATACAGTTAATGGATACAAGTAACAAGTATCGGTAACAATACGCACTGATCTCTCTCTGTGTTACACGTTTAAATTGTTGGATACAATTACAAATAATCTTATTTTAGACCCGTTAGAAGTAATAAATACTACCTCTATATACCAATACCATTGTTACTTACATTACTTACTTACAATTTCAGTTAAGACAGTGCATTTTTACTTAGAAAAATTGAGAAGTAGGAAGTTAGAATGTAAAGTTGTGTATAGGAAATATATGCATATTAAAAACAAAGACTTCTTACCAGCTGATAACACTTCTTTTAACTCACATAATCATCCATCGAAATATATCCGAGTGAATAATAACAAGCTAGCCATTTTCCAAAACTCAACCGCAACAACACTGTAAACATTAATGAATCTTTATGATACGCAATGATAGAGAAACAAGGAAAATGTAGTTTACGAGATTTTAAACAAGAATCATTGTTCCATAACACAAAAACCTGTAACCGTTTCCACGGATGGTTCAGCTTCACCTTATACCGAAACCACGTTTTCTAACTTTCATCCAATGAGTGCTTTGATTGTTCCACTTTTAATTTCAGGGGAGACAAGGTGGATGTAATAATAAAGGTGTGCAAGTCATGTGCTCTGCTGTTGGGCGCGGTGTACAACCACTAATATATAAAGATGTGGAGGTGGAACGAGGCTATAGCTCTAACCTGCGCATACACTTAAGAATCTTATAAATTATATACATGTATCAGAAACTGCAATCACGATTCAGTATCTATTACAAGGCCTTACGCACAGACCACCGAGTTACACGTTTCAATTGAGGCTTACCATACTCAAGCAATAAGGTACTGAAAAGTTTTCCATAAAACAAAGAAACAAACAAGAACAAAACAAAAGCTCAAAATACCTGTTAAATTAAACAAAACAACAACTTCGACATAAATAGGGTTCATGTTAGTTTTAGTGAAAGAGGCTATTAGTTAAAGGGTCCTAGAGGTCCATCTTACGCTATTACAAGTATTTTTACCACCTGATTGTTTTGAAATTGACAAAATGGCACAATCCGTCTGTCCTACTTACTGGATTTTAATGCAACTTCTTCAGAATTAAGCAGAATGACTAAAAATCTTATAAGAAGAAATTATATCCAAGAGATAAATCAAAAGAATTGAACAAATTTGAAGACCAGAATTCCCAAAAAAAACCCTGGGTACGTGACTTATACCGTAGTCATAACTCATTTATACACTTCGAAATACAACCTGGCAAAAGAGTGAATTTGTGTGTGTGTGTGTGTGTGTGTGTGTGTACACAAACAAATCTAGACATCCGAAGTTCCTCTTTTTTTCTAACCCTCACCCCACCCTCGATGGAACTAGAATAAACCAATAAACAAAGCTGTCTCCACTTTGTTAGTTTGTCGAAACTGATCTGTTTCAATGAATTAGTAAAATATATATAAATTACATTTTATAAAATGTTTATCTTTGCTGTGCCCAGTGAATTAATGATATAGTATTAACTAGCATCATATCAAGTAACTGTATGCAAAAATTCAGCACAAACTACTCTATCGTTAATGTTTTTGGAACTGGCGTCACTTTTGGTATTAATTAAGTGAATAAAATTATGTTAACAAATTATCAAATTTAAATGTGTATTATATATATACTGGAAATAAACTAACAACTGACATTTGTCTATCATATCGCAATCACTGTTGACACGTTAACGAAATCAAATAATTTTCATATTTAAAACTCGTTTACATAATTTGAAAGTAAAAGACTTGCGCTGATAAGGAGTTAAAATTTTATAATTACCATAATTTTATATTTTAGCGAATATTGTTGTCTCCAACTAAAAAAAAATGAGTAAGCCATTTATGTACCTTAGCGAGGTATGTATCAAAATTAAATCGATATTACATTGGTGTCATTAGTAGTAGTAGTTCATGTTTTCATGCCAAACAATCAGCTTTTACAGCTACCAAACATTTAAAACCTCTTTAAACCTAATAAAGAAACAAAAATAATCTCAACACGTGGTGACCTCATATCAAAGATTCCAAGTTACAATCTTACCTTCGAAGTGCAGCTCACTAGAGTGTTCTATTATACGACTGTGTGCGACTATTTAATAATTTGGTAACACAAATCTTCCAATACACAATTCGATAAGGTGACTTTATACTAATACAACGAACATTTTTAATTTTCAAATCGGTGACGGATGGTTCGTTCGAAAACACTCGTTATGTTACTGCGTCTATACCATACACTCAGTGTGTTACTAGAGTCTATACCAGACAGACAAGCGTAAACAGAATAGAAGTCAACCGACAAGTCTTCTACTCCAGGTAGAACAGGATCGAGAGAAAAGCTACCACCGGAAAGGGAAATTACTGGCATACCGGCTGTTTTGAAGCAACGCTAAGATCCTTAGCCTCGAGGCTTCATCGTTCATAATCCTATCACCTGCCCCCTCTTCTTTTATTGGCAGAACTACTCGCACTTCCTGTCTAAAAGAAGAATGACATCAGCTCTCTCTCTCTCTCTCTCTCTCTCTGTGTGTGTGTGTGTGTGTGTGTGTGTTTATATATATATATATATCTTTATATATTTTTTTCTACAACAGTATTAAGCGACGGTAAAGGGTCTACTCGTGGACAATGGTCAGGATGTGAAGTTATAAGGAGCTCACGTACAATAACTAGTAGGATGTAGCTTCCTACTTTTGAAAATAAATGAAATAGTTACATAAAGGATAAATGAACCATCTGTTGAAGACCAGAACACATTACTATGTTTAATGAATGTCAGTGGTTCACATCTTCCTACAGCTCTATATTAATAGCAACTCCTAAACAAATAAGCTATTTTTGTGGGTTCCAGCTTTTTTTTGGTCTCATTTTTAATGCTGATTTTATTTATTGAGATCCTGCGTAAAACACTTATTCACTTACTTGTCTAATCGAAGTAAGGTAATCACTTATGTTTTACAAGTTATGATAGGAATATGTATGGGATAACAGTAAACTTTTATCACATTCGGCTATTGTAAGGACGAAAAGATACTTGAAACTTACTATTTAACTAACATTTTTTCCTCCGTAGCAACACAGATTTTATACCATACTGCTACTCAAAACTTCAAGGTTATTTATTGGATGCTGCTACTGCTAAAAATAATCTGTTTTTATTTCATGCTGTTACTCAACCAATATTTGTTTCGTATTGCTACACGTAGTAGCCCCTCCCTAGCCTTTATTCCATATTGGTAAACACGATCACAAGTCTTTTCTTTACCTTCTCTTACTATGATCGTTAAATTGTTTATTTTTTTTCCTCCTCTTCCAAATGGTAAGTCACTGTCTTACTTCGTTCTTGAAGAGTGTACCCCGTTGTAAACACGCCATATTTCTTGCGATGAGCAATAATGAAACGATAACTCCAAATTTAACTATTATTTCACACTGATAACCAATAACCGATTAGTATCTAAAGGTTTGTTTATTTAGCATAAAAAACAACAAAAACAGACCAACAACTAATGTGACTGGAAATAACTGTATATTTAATTTTTTTAAGTAGTTATAACAAAACTTAGTTTAACTACCATTCCACACTCAAATTTCATCGAATCTCTAAACACGAGTTTGTTACACACACACACATGAATATGTTTTGAATATACATCATTACTCAACATGCTATATAAACAGTCAGCCAGCGATTCACTCAACTGTAAAGCTTACATACTATTGTGAAACAATGAAACACTGCTATAACGTTGGCGGGCTCCCAACAGGCTATGAACATTGTTTTTTCGACATTATATATCCTTATCAACAAAACCCTTGTCTACCGAACTCAGTATTACGCACAAAATAAAGATGTTTTTCATAATTAGCCAAATTCCCCAAAAATAAAACATTTATCACGTTATAGATAATAATTCTAATAAAAAACATAACGGCCAAATAGAATCCTTAACATTTTATTTGGATTATAAAAAGCTAACAATTAGAACAGTGAGTGATACACTTTCTAACTATTGAAATACACTTAAGTAGGATACTCTCACCATTGTTAAACATTACTTACATTAATTAAAATACCATTATTGCTTTTTATAACAAAGTGTAGTTTAAATATTGTCTAAAAATACAGTAACAAAAAGCAAAGTACTTTTTCTAATACTTCGTGATTTTTGTGTATATATACTAAATTGTCCACGATTGTAACTAATACACAGTTGCAGTGTGCTCATCCCAGGACAGAACTTGTGTTTTATAGAAATGATGAATATTTTTATTATGAATAAAAAAAAAACATTCAGAAATAAGAATTTTATTGTGCGTGAGGTAAACGGTAGATCAGAGACTCCTAGAGTTTAGCTATCCTTAACTTTAACAACCAGAGGAAAGACAACTACATGGCAACGCTCGCCGCCGAAAGGAGTTTGTCTGACTCTTTCAACAGAATAACGGAACTGACTGTCACTTTCATAACGCGCTCAGGCTAAAAGTGCATTAGGTGGTCAGCCACATCACGTTTCAAACCCTGCACTTCGATCCTTTGCCCAACAACATAATTACTAGATCACTACTGACCCAATAATTTCAGGGTTATATTTTTACAACAAAAGTTTTAACGCGGTCAAACTAGAGTAAATTATGTGGCGAGTCTCCAACTTGGTAGGCTCGCTATGAGTAGTTGTAGATTTACAATTAAAACAAAAAGACATGTTTCAATATTTCGTTACGTATCTGAAACTTTAAACTGGTAAATTTGGGGAGATTGAAAGGGGGAATACCCTTCTTCGTGGTGGTACAAAATTCCAAACTCACATGTGGTTAATGTCACATTTTTCAAGGCTAAGAAAAAGGTTACATAGTGTGTCCTATACACGCGCCCATGGCAGTTAAGAGTTAACTACAATTTCAGGCTTTGGAAGTGATCAAACTTTGCCTAAGTAAACGTTATTTGAACATGAATATTAACTTTCAAAATCTCTTAAAAGTCGTAATTTTTATACGGTAAATATAACCGGCCACTTATAACGCTTCATTCTGTGCTAATATATGTACAAGATAACTAAAAGAAACAGTCCAAGAAATTTGGATCAAATTCTATAACTATGAGCTCATTCATACTAAGCCACTAAAATGCTCAGAAGTTATTTGTAATAGGTCAAAAAAGTATCAACACTTCGGAGTACACACTGTTAAGGTTTAAGACAGGAATTAAAAGGTTGTGATATATATGATCCAGATCTCCAGGGTTGAAATGCTGTAACTCAATAGGTTGGAATAATTCTTAAGATGTTTCTTCCTTACTTGGTTTGAAATCTAATTACACTAAAACCACTTAAGAAATCGATTTAATAGAACGGGATCTGGTGTGCTTACTTTTGTACAAAGGCAGATGTAATATAGGCAAAGGAGGAGGAGGTGGGGAGGTAAACACTATCGAAGTTAACGATGTAGAGTAATGCATTTTCGGATAAAACTCTGTGTTCTTAACGGAGTTAAGCTGTGATGTCACGTGCAACTGAAAACTCCTTTATTTAACACATAGTTTCAAGAATTATATTTATCGAAATCGCATGATAAAATATTCAAATTATGAAACGAATGGGAGTATACCCGGTATCCCATCAATTTTACTTTCTAAACATACTTTCATAATAAGATAAACAGAGAAAGTAGAAGGGGGGTCGAATATTAGACTGTTAACTTTTAACAAAATAATGCCCAACTGTTTAGCTTTAGTTTTATACGAGATCGTTTACTTTGGCTCGATATATAATAGAGGGAGGACCGAATAAATGGTTGTAAAATAAATAGTTAAACGATAAACTTGCCACCTTTCCCCTTTATATATAGTATAAATAAACGTTAATTTTGGGTCAAAACATGTTATTTTCATAATAATTGTGTTCAGTAAGAAACAAGAAGATACAATGGACTCGTGACTTTACTTTAAGGTTAAGCACTACAAATCTTCCCCTGTTAGATTAAACTAACCTCTCACATTTATATTTGTTCATTGATTTACATTTTATATGAATTATATCATAACGTTCTTTATCTTCACCGAATGTACTTTATAGCCGATCCTTAACGTGTAACGTACACACTAACAACAACTAGACGATAATCCCAGTATATCAGTTCTTTTTTATTGTTGTTTCTTTGGTAATATTGTCAGAAATTTATTCAAGCATTATCGCGATAACAGATTCAAAAACAATTTTAATTTAGGGCCGGGTTT
>NW_013666298.1:336054-341653 GCF_000517525.1 Limulus polyphemus
ATTTAAGCCGTCTCCAGCCATTATTAGTCTCAAAGTGGGTTCCTCGTCATCGAAATCGAATTAGATTACAAAAACAGTTACTAAAAATGACATACGGGTTTAAAACTGAGCTTTAATAGTTAGAGTGCGCATGACCTTACTTACAGACGTATATTGGTAAAGTTTAAACTTGGAAAAATCCAAAATAACGTTTATTTTTGTTTCTATAACAGAGTACAGCAAGTATAACTACTACTTGCAACTGACAGAACGCTCTGTGATGCAGCATTCTGACGCATAAAGAATGTTATGTTTTTGAACTAGTACTGTTAACGATGGTACTACCAAGATGAAACAACTCATTTTGAACTGACCTATTCCATTCTCATTTACTTTTGTGATTCCAACGTGTGTTTATTACCTGGACCAAGAATACTATCACGAAATCTCTCTCTTCTGCACATGTTCTAAGCCTGTTAGTTTTGTACCACCCTGCATATTATTTCTCTCCTACGTGGAAAATGTTACAGGTACAGTTAACATTTCTTCATTACCTGTAATATCTCACATAATATTTATGCTTACATTTATCACACAGGCGTCGTTTCGTTGTTCAACGTTAACTACTTAACATATGCTTAATTAGAGGAGTAAGCATTAAAATGACGTTCTTGTGTGAACCAACGCAAATTTTTAGCCACAATAACGCTGAAACACAACGAAAGTTAAACAGGCCATCTGAAGATAATGGCCTCAATTTTTTACGACGTTTGAGATAATAGAATGCTGAAGCAGCTTCTGTAACAGCTGCAGGGAATTATAGAAACAACTGCTTCAGCCGATTTCTAGTTTCAAGTAACTTTTTCTTTCGCAAAGAATTAGCACACTTTTTGTTCAAAATACATGTTATACGTACACTATTTTTTGTTTTGCTTTTATAAAAAAATTGAATACATAAAAGTCAAAAAAGGATTTTGATTAATCTCTGCGGTTATAAACTTGGCACCAGAAAAGCACACGGTTTTATTACCAATTAGGTTATTTACCGTTAACCAAGAAAACAATGTTTTATTCAAGTGTTAATTGCTATCATTATGCAGTATTACCCAAGCAAGCACAATCGTCCACATATATTTATGCAAACAGGGTAGAACAAAAGTTGAGATATCTTTGACCAATACGTAAAAAAGTAGACATACTCGAAAAGCACGGTCTTTAATATTCTTTCAATTCGAGATTTTCAGACGCTAGAGTTGTTTTTCTTATTTATCACGACAATATCCAGAGATTTATTCTCAAAGATGAGGAGTAGAAAGAAGACTTAACTCAAGTTTATCCGAGCTTTTGAAATGATTTCATACTACTATTTTCTTTTTTTTTAAAACTAAGAGACACGTTGAATGCAATCCTACAAAACAGAGTTAAGCTACTTACAGTTAAGAAAGTGGTGGTTTATATCATAGAATGTACGAACTGTAATAATCTTTATACAGGCTTGTAGGAATGTAAACACAAGAATAGAGGAACAAAGATATGCCCTAACGTTGCTACCAACATTTTATCGATACAGAACACTGAAAAGAATATCCAACTGTTAAAATTATTAACCGTGAGCCTAATGTTAATAAACGTAATATATATATATGTTGTTTTAATAAAACAAACCTATAAATAATAAAATGCAAGGAGTAAGTTTATACATATGTTAAGGTCAGTATTAGTGACGTCACAATTGGGTGTATTTGATATGTTGTGTTCAGTTGTGCAAAGTATGTGATGCCACGTTAACGATGGCGAAACGTCGTATTATTGTAGATTTTAGATGTTTTTGATTTTTGCTTATAACGTTGCTGTATGCTATCCTAAAACAGTCATGGTTTACTGAATTACTTTACCCTCGCTATTCTAACTTAGAACTCTATGAAACAAACATTTATCAGAAACATGTCGTTGTTGGTTGAAATTAAGCACAAAGCTATCTGTGCTCTGCCCACCACGGGTATCGAAACCCGGTTTCTAGCGTTATAAGTCCGCAGACATACCGCTGTGCCACTGGGAGGCTAATTATCACTGTCAATACCCTTAATGTTTTCGTGAGGTAACACATTCAACAAATTATATATACCTTATGCTGAATAAACATGAGCATTTGTATAAACATCTAATTTACTTTTTACTTTTCCTGTACAGTGTACTAAGTTAAAAAGTGTGTAATAGCTGAAACTTGAAATAGGACAATCTGTTCTTTATTCATATTTAAAAGCGTACAGGTAGGAACCTACGGACGCCATACACGAGTAGTACGTAAAAATACACATAAAGACAAAAATTTAAAAGGTTCTCGAGTTGTAAAAACCAGTGTATTATGTCACGAGTAATGCACGTGGTACCGGTACCCACGATTTGTTGCAGAAAGTCTTGACGTAGGTTGTTTGTTCCTCGAGGCACATAGGGTGGTGGTTCTGAATGAAAACTACAATGTAGAGCAAGGTCGCATGCTCACCACCAAAGAAAATTTCCCTCCAAAGTCTAATACAGCATCCGGGAATCTATCTCCCCCCCCCGAACATAAACATCTAACGTTGTAAACAGCCAATAAACTTAAAGAAAATGCCAAATTGTATTTACTCTAATTAAATAATATAGACAAAAACAACAAACACATTTAATGGAGCAAAGTGCCTCATTAGTTTTAATTGCATTTGAGCCTGTTCTTTGTTTTTTTTCTCGTAAATTGAAACTACTCTTGGTAATATACAAAAAGTCGTAAAGGAAGTTGTTTTAGTGCAAAGCTATACAATGGGCTATTTTATTGTTGTAAGTCCCCACTGGGGGACGCTAAACAAGAACACTTAGGTATATTAAGCCTATCGATTTAAGATTGCGTCTCACCCCAGCCAAATCCCCTGGCGACGTCATTATGGAGAGTAAATACATGCAGGCCTGTTTTCAATGTCAAAAACTAAACAATGAATCAATGCAAGACACATCATACACTTTTTACGTGAATCTTATATAACTATTGAAGGTAACCATTGAGCTACATCTGTCCCTAGCACAGAAGGACATTGGGCACTGGATATCGCAGATAGGGTGGTTAACAACCTGTTACAATAGGTTGTTATATTCTTATTTGCTTTCTCTCAAAAGTTTTGAGAATATTCTGAACGCAATTATTATTCCTATTTCCAAAAACCTTTATATAGGTAGATTTTGCAAAAAAAAAAAGGTTAGTTTTTCTGTTCATAACTTGTATTTTTGGCCTAAGTTTATTAACAATATCTCGGGAAAACACATTAGTCCTTTTAATTAGTTCACCAGCGATGAAATGAACTATGAATTCTATTATCAAAGCTACAAAGTTGAAAGGCTAACTACGATATTCCACTGTATGTGTTATTGCATTCTGACTAGGAAACTTATGATATCGAATACTGAGATACTAAGTCGTCCTTCACGAGTTGGATGCACCGTACACCTAATTCTGTATTAATCCTCATACATTCATACGAATGGAATACAATGCACACTAACTTTTTTGTTATTTTAGCATGCGTGGAACGACATACAAATTATTTTAAATGTACACATAGGTACAACTAAGTAAGATTCTGGTGGGAACAAATTAAGCTTGTAGTAATAACTGTTTATCGTGACCCGAATACCGAAATGTTTCAAAGTACCCACATACAAGCCAGAAAATTAATTACGCAAAGAAGTAAAATAAAAAAAAAATTATCCTGTGGTTTCTCATCTTAGAGCTATCAATCTGTAAAGATGACAAGTGAAAATAAGATATTTTATTTTTCTTGTTCCGCTGCGCTTGTCATCGTTCCACATCTTGATTAGCCATTGATCATCCATGAAACCAAAACCAACGACGTTAACTTCATTCTAAATAGTTGTTCATAGCTAATTAATTTAAATGATTGTTTGAGAAATATTATACTTTTTCTTTCAAGAGCTTGAAGAATTTTCATGCAGCGTATGACATAACTAAAAAAAAAAAAAAACTCGTTCACTAACCAGAAATAACTTTTTAACTAAGTGTTGCGTTCATCTTACTAATATTCTGGGCAAGGCTATTCAATTTTTTTTATTTAAAAAGATGTTAATCACGCAATTTGAGTAAAACAATTATGTAATGTTTTTTCTTTACTATCAATTCAACTACCAATCAAAATGGAGTAAGAAAGAAATGCTTATTAATATATATAACTCCTAAATACATTATCTGAATTGAACGAATTAAAAGAAGAAATGCGCATGCGCAACATCATTTATTCAAATATACTGTGAAAATGATCAAAATCAATTCATTAAACCAAAAATACTGGTTGAAAACTTTTTATTGGCCTCTTTAGACCAAGCACTATTTTAGTTTTTGAAAAACGAAGTTCAACACTCATGCAAATAACATTAAACATGTAAACGATAACTCAAATATCTTGATGCAAACCGCATTTAAGTATTTGTTATGAGCTATCCTCAAGCTTATGAAAACAAATCAAGCCTTTAAAATTTTAAATGATTTTTTATTACTTCGGTGACAGATGTTATGTTTCACCCCTGTGTTTGTCAGCAGGATTTCTTGAAAACGACTGAATGGATGTGGACTATGATCTAACTTAGAAGTGATTAGTTTTTGGAGGGTCATGGTCAAAGATCAAGGTCACAGAAAGGTTGCAAAAATCGAAAACATATCTGTTAACATGGGGCCAATTTTTCACATTATGTTTGCTCTATAATTCAGTTAAAAATGATCGGATTTTGATGAAATTTGGTTGACATATGTAGAATATTATTCCTCATTGTCCTATCCAAAATGGTCTGTGTCCGTTGACAACGACGGACATACGAATACATTTTCGTACTTTTTAGGGCCGAATATGATCAAGCTACATGGCGGAGGTATGCGTTCTACAGAATGCCCCTGCAGTTTAATGTAATGCGTCTATAATAATACCCTGTTAATGTTCTGAAAGGCACATAACCCATTAGAATAATCTTTTTTCAAAGCTTTTATAGACAACCTGTACGGCTCTTTACACGCACGCGGAATAACGGCCAGATCAGAGACCTCTAGGATTAAATTGTAGCCGATCCTAATCTTAAACTACTGACCAGAGATGGAACAGCCGGTCAACAACACCTGCCTTCACAAAGGCTTTTAGTTCTTTGAATCGAATAAAGAGATTGACTGTCACTTTTATAAGGCGTCCACAGCAATATCATATCATATGGTTACTCTTGCATACTTAAGAAATATTATATTCAGGACTAAACTGCTACAATCTTCTTGTTAATCCATATTTACCTAACATTCCTATCTATTTTAAGAATTGTAATCCATAGCCTCATTATTTAGTAAGAAGATAAGTATAATATTCGAAGTCAGTGCTTCTCAACCTTTTCCAATATCATTCATTCCACTTCGAAGAAAAAAGTCTAAATTAAAATGCAAAATTCTTTATTATGACTCCAATATACATCAAACTACAACTAGAATGAATACAACATAAAAGACAGAAAAATAAATTATTTATCAAACTATAACTAGAATAAATAATAATAAGTAATGACTTTTTTGTTCTAGAATAAATAATAATAAGTAATGACT
>NW_013666298.1:342409-360841 GCF_000517525.1 Limulus polyphemus
CACCCTATGTCACGAGCGAGATAGTATGTCTTCCCCCTTGCATTGAATTGGTATATCACTTATTAAATTTATAAAACACTCAGTTTCTTTTTAAAACTTCTCAACACGCTCCTTCTTATATTTTGAATTTGTGTCTAGGCCAGCTGTAAACACTTGCATTATTCTATGATAACACTTGCCTTACAGCTGCATACAGTTTATACAGTGTCATGTTTTACATGCGAAATGGTTTAGAAATCTTCTTTACCGATTTTTGTTTTCGTCTCTTAATGTTTCTTAACTTTAGCCGATGGAAGCTGACGTTACTGTTACGACTGAAGAATACCTAAGGGGAAATTGAGTTCAAACTGCAACATAACACATTACAGATGAATGGTGATGATGAAGGGGAAGACTATGTGCATGTTGTTTTCAAGCAAAACAAAACTTAACCATCAGACAAAGAGCGATCTATTTTACTTGTTCTATCTCTACACTGACGACTCATGAAGGAGTAATATTTGAACGTGATTATGAAAGGACGTAAAATCAGGTTTAAACGACTCTAGAGATAAATGTTGCACATGTATCGTTACATATGTATAAATATTATTAATCTATGTATGGGTTATTTTGAGCTATTTTAATTTATATTTTACACACTATTAATGATTAATATAACACCAAAGTAAAGAAGAGACTGTATCTCTACTGCCAAAGTTTACTCAACGCCTCGAAGACTTATGCTCAATACGTTTTCTTTATTTAACACGTTTCCTAGAAATCTATGAAAAACAGCAACAAATGTGATTTCGGTTTGGTTACTAAAGTATAATAAGTGTGTTGGTGAATACTGGTACTAAATATTCTGACTTGAAGTATGTATAACTTCACTTCTCTTGCGTAAATAAGGGAATGTATTGATTTGTGATTAGAAGAAAAAAATTCAAGAAGGTTTTGAGTTAATCGACAGGAAGTAAGCTAAATGAGAGGGAAATGCTTCCCACGGTTCATTGGTCTACAAAGAAGTTCGACAGCCAGTAATTGATAAAATTCCAAATTTTCTTTTCTTTTGACAATTACAGTAAAAATAAAAACCTTCGATTTATCATGGATACGAAACCATAACGTTTTAACATTTCAATTTGTTTTTATACAAAGTTCCACATAAAGAAAACCACAAAAACAGAGAATTACACCTTCTTTGACATGAGAAATCTGAAGGAATAGCAGTTATTAGGTAAGTGTACAATTACAAACAGTTGTATTTGAAACATGCCACGTAACACACACGTCCAGCTATGTCACTCAGGTTTAATCCAGCACTCAGGTATGTTTAATAGTAGGTTTGTTTACGGACATCCTCCTAACGTTACACAAACGTTATCTGCGCTAGTCGTCCCTAAATTTGAGCTGAAAGACCAGAGGAAAGGCTCTCGTCAACACCACATACTGCCAACTCTTGAACTTATTTTATAATGCACCAAGGAGCGCGATTTTGCAGCAACGGATTTTGTTTGTTTTGAATTTCGCGCAAAGCTACACGATGGCTATCTGCGCTAGCCGTCCCTAATTTGGCAGTGAAGAACTAGTGGGAAAGGAACTAGTCACCACCCCCCACAGCCAACTCTTGGGCTACTCTTTTACCAATGAATAGTGGAATTGATAGTAACATCATAACGCCCCACGACTGAAAAAGCAAGCATGTTGGCGGGTCGGGGATTCGAACCCGCGACCCTCAGATTGCAAGTACAGCGCCCTAACCACCTGGCCATGCCAGGCCTGCAGCAACGGGACATGATCCAAGGACTCTCAGATGCACAGTTCGGAACGATAACAGATTATTCGACATAGAAAAAAAAAAAGGTGTGTAAAATAAGAAAGTGTATATCTTTAGTTCGATGTTTTATGTAATATTGCACTTACCTTCATACAGTTATGATGCTTTATTTGATACTTAATTTACACACGTATACATATTTTATGGAAAAAAAACCGATTAAAAATCTTGGATTTTAGTTTCAGAGACAAAAGTTTTCATTCAATCACGCTACCTATGGTGAAGAGAGAGAAGTAGACTGACTAAACGTGATAAAACAACGGTAACAACTGTTCATAGTACAAAAAATTGTATTGCTAGTAACAATAACTAAATAAGTATTCCAAGTGAAAATTACTCCTATGTGTGCTGAAGCTGAATGTTAGAAACATGTGCCCGTTTGTATAAGAAACCATTTTAGCTTTCATCTTTACAACAAGAACGATTTTTCCTGGCATGAATATTACATCCTGAAAATCAGAAGCGTAAACTTCATATATATTTAGGTTTACTTCTTTAATGATTAATCTTCTGCTATACGATTCTTCTCGTGATAATGAATACAGATAACTTCAAACACAACGAAAACGGTGAGAGTCTTATATACAGGAGCTGGCACAAAATGAACAAAAATACAGTTAGAGAACCATACAACCTACAGCTTTGCCAGTTGATACAAGTATAAAAAAATATGTACGGAACACACTTATGAAAAAAACAAACTATATGCGAAACATACTCATGTAAAAAAAAAAAAAAACATACGGAACACAGTCATGAAAAAACATGCGGAATATATATATATATTCGTCACTGTAATGTGACCTTGAAATAACTTATTTCAACTTAATAACGTAGTAGTTCAAGTTCATAAAATATTCAACATGTCCTTCACCCATTTCAACAAACCCCAGAGGAAGTCAGAGACTTAATATACAAAAAAACGAGGCATTTCTTCAGTGGCGTGATATCACGCAATATTGAATATAATTTTGATCAATTACTAATAACTAGTAGTTTTAATAGACCTCCTAATCAATGAGTCAATGAATGATCTCCGACACCAAACTCACATTTTAACTATAATTCACAGTGACGTCACTTGAAAGTAAATACGATTTCAGCGCCACCCATTATATTTATTCATTTCTTTTTTTCATAAATGGGTTGTCCAAATTTTTATTCACCCGTACCACTGGCAGCTTTCCAGTCACCCACACAACGTTTCTACCCAAAAACTTAGTGTGCTAGACCTGTACTGTATTATACAAGTTACGCACTCCATATATATATTTCATCGGATAATTTCCTGTACTGTTTATCGAACTAGAAATTATAATAAAATGTAAATATGCAACCGAACACAAGAAAGGATAAAATGAAAAGCATGAAAAATGTAGACGCATTCGAAAAATCATGCATGTCTCACCATCGTACTTCCAAAATAATTTGTCAGAAAAACTACACACACCAGAATGGCCATCAGACTGTATAGGTAATAAAGATTTAATTTTGCACTTTCTAATATTCATGGCTTACACACAGAAGAACAAATGCAAAATGTTTTCATTGTAGGCTAGAGTTTATTCTAATCTAACAGAATGAATTTTGTACTAAACGCGATACTAAATAGCACTTTCAACTTTCAAACAAACTTAATAATTATATTTCCGAGTGATTCAGTTTTATGCTTTACAGCATGATATATATATATATATATATATAAAGTACGCCATGGGAGACTAACTTAATTTGGATAACTACGGTTTCTCGAATATTCGCGCAAAGCTACTCGAAAGCTAACTGCGCTAGACATGTCTAAAGTTGAATTAAGAGACTACAAGTAAGACATATAGTTAACACCATCCACTGCCAACTCTTCGGCTGCTCTTGTCTGCCCAAATACTGGAATCTTACGATCACCCTTATACCGCACCTGCTGTTCCAATGTACGACGCGAATTAACTGTGCCATAGTCTGCCTTAAAATAAGTACGTAATGGGCTCCAATATTCTACTGTAAATTTGGATTACTACATACGTGTCTGCAACACACACTGTGTACATGATAACAACAACAACAACAAATGCTGTATATAAAGCCAAAGTCTTGGTACCTTCTCCAAAGCGCAATTAAAATAATAATAATAATGAAATGCAGTACAGACTTTGCAAGATTTATTTGTAGAATGCAAACTTTTTCATAATTAACTTTTAAACTGACTTTCTACATCCTTCTCTACAGGTTGGAGAATTTTAGGTTTTACCTGTTAATGTAAATAGCTAGAAAAAAATCGAAATAACTTCTTTTCTATATGGAATACATACCAGCTGTAAATGGTGGAATTAAGTGCAATATTGATGGCATTTTCCCGCTATTAGGGACCATGTAACCAACAGTCTGGGACGAACAAGCAATTTGGCGAACAAGTTTAGTACTGGTCAGCTTGGAATAGCAATTTTCTTACCCTGTTAATTTGGATGTAGACACAGTTTATATTGAATCACATCGACAACCTAACGTTCTTTTCGTCATCTAAATATAAGGGTATTATCCCTATAATAATAGAAGCTTCCAATTCTATCTTACGTCTGTTCTTTTCTTCTTGTAATAACCAGGTATCATTCAGCTGTATTGCATATTTCAATGTCTGTGACACTTTTATAACAAAACATACCTTATAACTATCTTGTTCTCACAAAAGTTGGGTGAGAAAATTACAAAGCTCGTATTACAAGCTTTGGGTTACCGGAAGTAGACATAAGCCTTTGTGCTGCAGATACACTTCCGATTGGGTCTGGCGCATCCAGCAGTTAAAACTGTACTATTGTATAAAGTAGAACGGCCTGCCACACATTGAACTTGAAAAGCATCATACCCCCATCTTGTTGGAAAACAGCACTAGGCCAGTTTTTAGTGTTTTTATATATTTCTCTATTTTGTTTTTTGCTGTTAAATGGCATTCATTATTTATAAAGTGAAAATAGAACTTTTATTCATACACGTATGGTGGTTTGTACACATAGACTTTTAGATTTAACAGTTTTACAATACTCTTGTCTACAGACACTGATTATAAACAAGTGGCGTATAAACGAATGGTAGGTCAAAAAATTACGAGACTGTCAATTATGTATATAAATTCTTTCAGTATAGTGAGAATAATGAAAAATGAGAAGGACAAACGAATAATGCGAAAAAATACTATTTTCTCATGGTATGGGGAGAATTATTATTTGTAATTAAGCACAAAGCTACACAATGGGCTATCTGTGCTCTGCCCACCACGGGTATCGAAACCCGGATTCTAGCGTTGTAAATCCGCAGACATGCCGCTGTGCCACTGGGGAAGTATGGGGAGAAAGAACAGTAGAAAGAGAGGTGATTAAAAGAATACAACCATTTATTTTTTTCTACAAGAATCTCAATTAATGGAGCGTTAAGCATTTCAGATACACGACTGGAATAAAAACAATAATGAGGCTTACTATTTTTATTTCAAATACAACGAAAAATATATTCAATCTATATTAGAAATACATGAATTTGGTGTCATGAAAAAAAACAAAAAACTTGCACATAATCCTAATGATGAAATCATTATGTAATTAACACTCCAGTAACGATTTTTGTAATCGAATTACTGAAAGTTTTTCAGTCTCAAAATTAGTTGCAATATTCTATATTAAAAATCCCATTTCCATAACACATCATTAAAATTTTACACGCCGAAAAAATGATCGAAATTGTCATTTTTTATATATTTAATTAACGTTCAAAGTTTGATTTCTTTCCAGTCCTTTTCAGTGGAATTCTGTAACGGTTTTCACAATTTTACCCCTTTTGCTATCGAAAAGCACATTACTAGGTGATATTAAACGATAATCGCAGTCTTTCCATCACTGGTTCCAGGTGGCTGCGTGAGCTACTTTGAATTTATAACTTGCGCACTCACGTCACGCTCCACGTGAAAAATGACAATTCACGAATGATATAATATGCTGCAAGTGAAAGTCACATGGTGTATCGAACTAAGTTAGGCTAATTCCTTTCAAAGAATATTAAACTGTTGAGTAATCCATAAGTGACCTAGAATAAGAGATACCCATTGTTAGACCAAGGAGAGACAGACAGCGAAGGAGTAAGATTACCTCTAAATCTCCGTTCAGTGCCTCACTAACTTGAGAAATAATACAGACATATAATATACCGAATGAAGTGGGTTGTATTTAGGCGGAAGAGGGGGGGGGGGATACAGACTTGCGTTATAACGTTTTAAAACATGCCTCATATTCAACACAGAAAGTCACAGTATTGATAGGTTATACTTTGCAAACAATTATTTATGTAATAATAGTTTTTATTAGAATACTCGCAACTAATTTATTTATTAAGACATTGAATTGTACGTGGGTGTAATTTAGACATAATTAACTTTAAATGAACATCTTATTTATTTGAAAGAGACCTACTATTACTACTACAGTCTTAGGTTTAGCGAAGAAATATAATTTTATCAAATTTGTGGTCGCCATTTGTTATTGATTCTCAGACTTTTCAAATTGTCTATGTTTGATCAAAACATCTGGTTATCGTTTCACTGTAATTAGATAATCCACAGGTATAGTAAACACAAACCATTTGGATATTATCATGAGGATTTTCCTTTTCATCAGAAGTCTTTGTGAGATGGCAATGCCACTGGTTGTATGACCTTCTAAGTTTTTGAATTATATAACTTCACACAGCAAAAAAACTGACGGCCATGGTACATTTTAAATGAAGTTTGTTAATCGTTCACGTGAACTTCAATCAAATGCAATATATAGCGATAACATATAAATAACTCCAGCACTATAAAAGTTTATGTTATGCGTTTTCGATGTTATCATACTTTCCCCATCAGGATTGGAATGCCATTATTCTAGTGTTACTTGTCGACTTGCATTCCTTGTACGTTTGGTCGAGCTGCAAGGATGATCAGCTCCACCCTTTAACAAACGGGTTCTCTACTCCTCCTCTTTACGTAAAAACAACAGAGGCATTTTCAATTGTTCAATCTATAAGAATACGTCAGCAAACATGCTCAATTGTGGAGTAGAATGATCGAAATATATCGCTTTTCTGAAAGCATGAGCAGAACTAGTGCTATGTGACATGCCGACTAAAGGCATCAACCACTGTCTCTTGGGTTACTCTTGTCCGACCAGAGAGGGAAATTTGATCGTCATTGTTTTTTTGTTTTTTTGCGGAAAAGAGAAGCGAACCACGAATATTAACATTCACAGTCCGGCTACACTAATCACCGTTTCACACACGACTCAGCACAAGCAGAGAGATAGAAAGAAATGTAAAGATGAACATATCATGTTTGCCAGTTAACTAAGACAAAAACTGAAACGTCATTTCAAGCGGATCTCTTGTCACTTCTTCGCCTTTGTTTTTACCACTGTAGTATCAGTGAGCGTTGAAAACAAATGTTCAGTTTGATCTAAATGTAAAAAAATCACAGTGGAACCCTAATTACCGTGGACACTTAGAATTCGTTAGGAAAAGAAATTAATGAGAGGGCGGAAATAATAATTCTTAGTCACGTTTTATATAGCTGTCTGAATAATAGCAACGACAAGCATAATTTAGAAAAATTTATTATTTCGTTTTGAATGTCACGAGCAGAAACACGCCTCAAATCTCTACGGAACTGTCGGTTTCCATTAATTCACTATCTTCTTTATATATCTTCTATATAAAAAAGCGGCCTACGCCCCCTTTCAGAGCTCGCTCGATTATCGTAATTTTTGTATGGTAACTGAAATAGGGCACATTTCCACTGTTTTTTTGTTTTTATGGAATTTTGTGTCTGAATTTAAAAACGCACATACTTAATAAATGAAATTAGTCAATTATTACCTTCCATAAAACGAGGTATGCAATTATCATCTAATGAGGTCATTAGAGAATTAATAACAAAAGAAACGTTATGTACGTTATGTAACATTGTCTTTTATTCAATTCTTGCTTCCTTAACGGGTGCTCTCAGCTGGTTACTTTTAAACCTTAGTACTGTCGGGTGCCTTTGAAAATTAATGGATATACAATGTAGTGCGATTCACTAAAAAAGTCTACACTGAACGTGGCGGATTATGGAAAAGTTATTTCATAACATTATAAACACTTATTTTTATTAGATCGCACCTATGGAAGATTTACAAAGAATGAATATTTCTAATTGCCTTTTTAATTTGTGTTGATGCGAAAAAAAATAAAAAGCTTTTCCCCCCACTCTTTTGTCACTTCACTTAATACTGAAAATCCTAAATCCAATATTGTATAAAGCATTTCGTCCTTATCTGTCAGAATATTTAACTTATACATAAATATTAGACATGTACACATTTAATTTTGGTCCTGATATAGAGACTGTGACCTTACCCTCTCCCGTTCATTTATAATACTTAACCTACCCAGTGATATGCACAGGAGGGTAAGGATGAGTTCAAGCCCATGCTTTATGCTCCAAAGTGAACCTTTTTTTTCTCTGTCATAAAAATGATTAATTACGAAAAGATACACCTGATTCCACACCTTGCTTGTTGCGAAATATTAGGAAAAAAGAAAGAAAAATATTTCAGCGTTGAAATGAATGGCACATAGAGACTTATAGGTCTTTACAGTGAAATAAATAATGTTGATATGCTAGTTTTAGTACGCAATAATTCACTGTCTAGTTTCAGACTGTAAAAGTGTTTATAAAAGCAAATGAATAGGAATAAAAGTGGATCTGTTTGCTTTCATGGTTATGTGTACCAGAGGCAATCCAGAGCCCTAAACATCTCTTCTACCCCCACCCCAAAAAAAACACGCTACCTTTACGATATTTGAAAACCGTCCATTTTGTCAACGATACCCTTTGCTCATTACTGAACCTAGATCTACCAATTTCACATTGATTCCGTTCGATACTCTACGTCCTCCCTTTGGTTACGTGTTTGAAAATATTCACTTAACATTTATGCTGTTCGTCAGTCTGTCCTTATATTTTAGAGAGAAAAAAAAAACTTGCTTTAACCAATGTCATAATGCTGGAGATAAGATTATTTTTTATCTCAGTACATTTCAACCTGCCACTATTTATTGAATCTTATCATGAGATGCAGGATGATGCTTATTATGTTTTTATAAAACACTAAACAATTGTTTAGAAAACTTCAGTACCAAACTAATCAGCTCTAGCTGGACTTATATTGAATACAAAAAGCCAGTATTCAAGTGAATGTCAAAATAATTTAACCACCTAAAGTATTTCTGATAAAGGTGAAAAGTGTAATCTCGGAATATCGCCAGTGATGTCCAGTAAGCCTTATAATATTTTCGTACAAAAAGATCATTTTAAAAATACAACTTACCTAGACCCATCATGAAATTTTACAGTTCAATCATCTAGTTATGTTGCCGCAATCAAAATAAGCACAATTTTACCTAAATTATACACCAAGGTATAGTAGTTCGTGAATTTACTAATATTCAATTGGTGGTAAGCTGACCAACTTGCAATCATTAGAAGGAACTAGTTTTCTATTTGAGATACAGAGCGCGGCCTTAACAATGCATGCAGTGAGCAACGTTAATTCAGTGAAAAATGGAAGTCAAGAAGCAATGCAAAAGTACACCTGGTATAAGATGGACTGTTCTGCTGGTTAGCCTGCCAAACTGGTCTGATAAGTCCTAAAAAAACGTCCAATTTCCGTTTTGGCGACACGAAAAACAGTCCTGGTGAAACCTTCTATTACATTGAAGTACAAGAATTTGGGTCTTCGGACAGTACAAGTATACGACATAAAAACACACCATTTGTTTCCTGTCTCTTCAAAGTTAACTTGTGTTTAGTTTCCAAGAATAAGGAGTGGCTCTGGTTCTGTCCTTGGCTTTCATCTCAAGTTTCTGATAGCTACCTGTATGAACTTACTAGTTATAAATATAGCTACCTGTATGAACTTACTCGTTATAAATATACACACACCTGAAGTCTAATACTATGAATAATTATTATCATTATTTATTGTTATTTTCTTTCCTCAGGTACACGAACAGCACATTTAAAATACAAAATATGTTATTAAGAAGAGCAAATAAAACTTCTTTCTCGTAATCTTACAACACTATTTGGTTTAAATAAAACCTTGCATAATTTTTGTATCAAAATATTTGACATTGTGAATATCTATTACGACCCCCGTCCCCCAAGGAAACAACCAAATACCTTTCCTCTGATGATTTTCAGTGATTATAAAAAGTATTAATAATAACTTAATCATGTGTTACAATAGATCGTTTCCATTACATTAGTGTCACCGGTATCATCTAAGAACACAAGAATGTTATCCGAGATCCTGGCCCATACTATAAGTACGTATATCTTGAATTCACCAATATAATGATATACATTTTCATTATAAGTAACAATGTTATCATCATCATTATACATAGTTTCTCTCTACACTGACAACATACGCTTTCGACGATAAAATCTGGAGTGATGTTTATTTAGATACAGATACGCGCTTTTTTGTTTAATGTATTATCTGTATTTGTCTTTTGTATTTATAACACAGCTACTAAGGCTATCTGCCGCCGCACCTAATTCTGAACTACTGACCAGAGGAAAGGAAGGCAGCCATTCAATATCCACATTAAGCGATTGAGTGTTACTTTTAAATGCACCAACCATTTAAAGTGTTGGCGAAAATGTTATCACTTGGATTCGAAGTCGGCTCGCCAACTGTGGAATCTAGAGCTCTACCACAGGGCCAAAACGCGCCACTACTGTATTATTCCAGCCATGGGAATAGAATAAAAAAAAATTAAACACAGAACTAAGCAGCTTAAGTCCTGCAGCAAAACTAGAACAGGCTGAGCTTCATTAAATCAGGTATAAAAAAAAAAGTTATTAGTCCAATATCCCCCGACAGATGTTAGCCGCTCATACCAAATACAGTTATAAACAGAGCTTTGCAAGTACGAATAAGCATTCGCAACCATGAATATCATAAAATATTGTCATAACAATATGGAAGGGGGGGGGTCTTTATGTCGTAACTTTTATTAAAACTTACGTTAATACTTTTAAAACCGTCATTGCAATATAGAAACATGCATTACAAGTTCCCCGCTGACGCTAGTCTCGGCAGAGTAGAAAAAAAAAAGCGCGTTTCTTCTGAATTCGTTTGCCAACCCAAAAGTAAGCAACATTAGGTTTGCTGTCGGAATGGTTCCTGTGATGAGCTTAAATGCCTGTAGTTAGGGAAATCCGATTACAGGATTACAAGTCTTTCAAATACACACACACACACACACACACAAAAGGTGTCTTAATCACCTGACTGAAACACTGCACGAAGTCTCCAATTTTCATTGGAATTCTTTCTGAAATTGGTTTGAAAACTTAAAAGTTTGCACGACATCAGCTGTTCATGACGTCAGAAAAAGAATGCTTGTAACATCAAAATCAATTTCCTCGGTATAAATGTTAAAACTAAAATATCAGGAGAGATGGTGGGTGGGTGGGGGGAGATAAGTTTATATCTCCAGAACCAAATATTATTATTAGAATAACAGGCTCATTGTTCTTTGATATTTAATGCTGTGCTAGTGAACCAGATTTACAGCTTTTGTTGTTACAGGTATGGAAGTTCCTAATTAATTAAATACGTATTAGTTATTAACATTCCCAAATAAATAAGTGAAATGTGCCAAGGTCTCTCTAATTATCTTCCAATTCAATATCTATGTCCAATCGCCATGTTTATTTCAATACTTATAGGTTTGTAGTGTATATAATTTTAACAGGCTGGCGTTTGGCTCTCATACAAGTTCTGCAGACGAAATATGAGAATACATAAAATGACTTTCTTCACTACAGCACTGTCGCCATCTATAGGTGTTAATGTATTTTACTGAAATAATGTGCATCCAGAAAGAAAAGCACTAAAATAATTAATAATTGAAAAGTAGGTGTGCTTTGTTTGTTTTCTACCTTGTTTTGTAATTAAGCACAAAGCTACACGATGGGCTATCTCTGCTATACCCACCACGTGTATCGAAACCCGGTTTCTAGCATTGCAAGTCCGCTAACATACCGCTGTGCCACCAGGGGTAAGTAGATGTGTAAACCATTCACTGCAATCACTCATGACTTTCATCGTAAATGTGTTGAGTATTCGTGGTATTTAAACTATTAATGTTTTTTTTTTAAATTTATTTACTAGCTGACGTGCACGTTCAATGCACGGGGAAGACATGGGAGAAGGGGGCAGATCTGAATATTTACCCCACTATGTCACTCAGCGGGAAGAGTATATGGCAGGTTTGGTGACAATGGGTACAGCGGTTCGCCAGTTATAGGCGACCACGTACGCACACACACTGATGTTTGACAAATAGTTGTTTATGATATATACGACATATTTTGTATTTAATAACTATTAGAATCGTATATTAAAATTATTTTGAGGTTTTATTGATACGACAAAAAACTAAAGATTACTTTCAAATATATTTTGCCAGTAGTTAAGTTTAAATATTATCTTTAGTATGAACTGGATACTTACGGAAAATAATTTATTGGTAGTCTGGACACCTGTTCTTTACCCTCTTTTTCAGGTCTCATACAAAACCTGCTGTTTAACACAGTAGGAGCTGAAGTCCTGTGGGTACTTTGATACTGGGAGTCATTGTGCACAGAAGACAAAGATGTTCGCATGCGTATTTCCCCACCTTTGCCCAGCCAGTCTGCATTTATGTAATCCGGATCTGCTTTTTGGGCCCCAGTGTCACATCTCGAATCTTTGGACAGTTTGCGTGCTGATTTTAGATAATACGTTGGGTAAAGTTGTGGTAGCACGTCCTCAGAGTTGTTTACTTGAACGTGCTGCGATGGCAGTGACGTTAAACTGGAGTTAAGACTGTGCTGAGCAGAGACATCTGTATTCCGAAGAGGGAGTTTGCTGATATCACAATAGTCACTTAAAGATCGGGAATGTTTGTCAGAAAGAAGAGGGCGCTCCAAGTCTTGGCTGAACCTAGGTTGTGACTGCAAAAATTCCTTACGGCTAGTCGAGAGCCTCAGATCTCTCTGGGAGCCCCATTCCTTCTGTAGTGAATTATCTTTATTACCAACGTGAAACTGGGAATTAGACCTACACAGCCGAGACCATCTTCCCTCAGTATCTTTGTTTTTACTACTTATCGTTTTTGCTCGTAAAGACTGACGAAGTGATGAAGCTTTCTTCCAAAGACTAAGGTGCTCATTTTTACGGTGGTTCCCAGAAATATCAGATTCATTTTCATTTTCACCGCTAATACTATTACTTCTGTAAATGAAATAAAAAATAATATATTGTAAGAGAAGTATCTTCAGTTAAAGTAACAATACTTAAGGTTTACGTACTTCAATAGCAACATTCGAACAAGAATATTATGGTAAATTAGTTGAAATTTACATTTTTTTTTCAAAAATTTAATCAGTTTAAAAGACACGATTCGGATACAGCTAAAAGAAATAAACTTCTTTCACTATGTATTTGACACACAAAAGTTTGGTAATACCTGCTTAACGTAAGCTTTTGTTTTGAGAATTAATATAATACTCGAAAAATGGAATGAAATACCTCTACATGCTAAGAATAAAAAGTGTTATGTGTATCTATCGTATTTCACGAGAAACGGCCAGCATACTAATTTAATAAATACCTCTACATGCTAAGAATAAAAAGTGTTATGTGTATCTATCGTATTTCACGAGAAACGGCCAGCATACTAATTTAATGAAATTTCCATTTTAATTGTTTCTAACTAGTTTTGTTGTACATGTGGTAATCTAAATAACCCATTTAATCAAGGCTGATCTTAAATCACAAAACTGGCAAATGTTAACGTCTAATTAAAAACAAAGACTATATCCAATGAATATGAGCTGACCATGACTGACTTTCACTGCCCCTACGAGGTTGAGTCAGTTCTAATGTATGTGGCGACTGGCGCCAATAATGCACGTGTCCGATCATTATGGTCGTTTTCAGTATCTCTAAACAACAAGGGCAAACGAATATTTTTATCTACCCCTCTTTTTTTTTTTTTTACAAACTCAAGCTACTATAAACAAGAATCCGGTCTAAGGCGTGTCACAGCCTAGAATGACGTTGCCTATCTATGAACATTCAATTGTTTTCTACTGCCCTTCATCACTTTCTTGACGTAAAGAACATAAAAAGACCTGAAACAACATACCTAAGTCACCAATCCTTTTACAGAAGAATGCTAAATATTCTGAATGGAAGACAATGTGTTTTGTTCCTTTAACTTATCAAAACGGTCAAAAATTCTATACTGCCGATTTTTGTTTTCCTTACCACCCTCTATGGAATGTAATATTATAGTAAATTCGATAACAAACAAACTTACGAGCCGTTTGGTGGGCATTTGAGAAAATATTTCTTCATTAATGAACTGTATGAATAAAACGAAAAATATTCAACATGGAAAATAATGATATATGATTTTTGATACAAAAAACTGCTTTTGTTCTAATGGGTTACACATGATTTTAAATCTGGGAATTTTTCTTCAAGAATTTGCGTGGATTGTTGAATTTCTGGGCTTGGTTGTAGATACAATCGTCTATTAATTAACATACGTTTTGAGACAACATGGGACCTATTGGTCCATCTCGGCTGTTCCATCCTCTAAACAAAAAATATTAGTTATAAAATTATTCAAAAAATCTTAGAGCCAGCCCTTACCATTCATATACTTATCAAGCTTTCACTTAAATTTACTGCCTTCACAACAAGGTATGTGAAGGCATTATTGACAGCCAGCGTTTTCTTTTTAGATACATTTGTATGGCGATGGCCGGTTTTTTAAAATTTCTGGGTTATGATACTTAAAGCAGCTATTTTTCGTATTCTTGGTTCATTTAAAACTGCAATTTGGGAAGTAAGCCAGCATTATTGACATAGAATTTTAATAAAGTATAATAACGGAAATGATGAATAATGGGGGATTTATCACTAGGCGTAAAAAGCGCGCACAAAATACCCCCAATAGAGGGGGAGCTAAAACGCTAAATTAAAAATGTTCATATACATATATTTTATAAACATGTATACGACATATATTAATTTATTATTGTTTATTTTTCACTTATAACACAAAGAGCGATACATGTACCTTCACATCAAAGTATGTGATTTAGATTTCGTCTAAACTATACCTTAACCCTTACACTTCTGATAAACAAGTTGTCATTCATTGAAATATCTTGTACCGAAACATCTCAGTATAGCTTATTTTTCATTCCCTATATCAAATTTAAGAGCACCCTTTGGGCAAATTAAAAATTATATATATATTTGAAAGAATTTCTACCATTTAAATAATTCAAAACTTATTTTGACATTTCAATAATCTATATACAACACTAGGCCTGCCAATCCTCCCGGATTCACTGGAAGTATCTCGGAATCGTACATATTCTCCAGGCTCCCGGAAGCCTTGCCAAATATTCCGGATTCTCTAAAAAAAAATCTTGCTTACAAATCAAAACACTTTTGTGTCCCATGAAAGAAAGCAATAAGTGGTCAAAGAAACATAATGTATCAGACAGATAAGCTAAAATGATGTTTTTTAATTCTAGTACATGTACTGAAAATAAATATAAATTTAAATAAATATTCCTTACAAAACATTATAATGTTTAATTTGGTATTTGTGTACATATTTTTTGAATTAAAGTTTATTAATTTGGAAATCGTTTTCTTTAAATACATGAATTGTTACCAACCTATCACTTGCATGTTATCAGTCCTTATATGCCTACAATATTTAAATATGGTATCTCCCGGAAATGTATTTTAAAAGTTGGCAAGACGGTACAACACACATGACGTTACGCGCGGGAAGGGCACCAGATTTGAGCAAGCAATCACAAGTTGCAACATGCTTTTTGTCACCCTGTGGCTGTTTTGCCTTGCAAGTGACCCAATTAACTAGCATCCATAAGTGGGAAAAACTGCTACAAGCAAATATAGGTATTTAATGATTTTTTTAAAGTTTTTTTTATATTCTTTTAAATCACATTGAGCAGTGAGAAAAAAGAAAAGCGTAGGCCAGTCCGATGTGGAAAAAAGAAAAGCCTACAGAAGCAGAGTGCTGCAATGTAAAGGGATTATTACCTCATTTGAGAAAACAACCAACTATGAATATGCAGGTGAATCTTGTGATGATGAAATAGATACAGCCTCATCTAGCAGTAACGATCCAATCCGAAATGAAGTTGAAAAATATTCTAGTCCAGCTATAAACTACTCAAAATATATTGCTTTATGGCCAGGTATAATTACCAACAAAGTTACTGACTATTAAATAAATAAATCCGGAAATATTGGAGGCATGAGCGAATTAAAATATTTCGTTGTTGCTGTTGTTTGTTATTAAGCACAAACAATACAAAGGGCTAGCTGTGCTCTGCCCACCACGGGTATCGAAACCTGGTTTCTAGCAGTAAAGTCCGCAGATATACCACTGTGCCACTGGTGGCTTAAAATGTGTCGAAATCGCAACAGGAGTTTTTAAAATTTTTCAAGAAGCGTTTTTGTCGTCTAAAGTCGAAAAATAAAAACGTGGATGGCTTGTCTGTAGCACTACAAGCAAATGTGTGTATTGTTACGTTTGCAAGTTATTCCCAAATGAGAGGATAGTTCTTGCAAGTAAATTGATTACAAGTTTTTGTGACTGGAAAAACGTACACAGCATATTAATGGAGCATGAAATATCTAAAGACCACATTAAAGGTTGAACTGGCAATTCTGGCTCTTCGCGACTTTACACAATATAATCAATGTATGGTCTTGTTGAATGTAATTATATGTATTCTCACTTTATCCTGACCTGGACGGCGCCAGCTATCATTTGTTATTCGTTTTCAGGGCGTTGCACTAACTTCGGTCATATTGACTCTGAAATATTGACAAAAGAATTGAAAATAACAGTGATGTTATTAAACATTTTAAAATATACTTTGATTTTATAATAGATAGCAAAGAAAAACATGAATGTTTGAAAATTTATCTGATTTATATATGATGGATATACACAGAGTCATTCAAAGAGGAAACAACACAATTTTTATAATTTGGCGAAGAAGTTTGTTGTTCGAGTGACATGTATAATTTACCATCAAATGAATTGCATTCGACAATTTAAAACTGTCCGGAGAAGCTTTTTAAGCTCTTTCCAATTAGCAATGCTGCGGGTAAAAGACCATTTTCTGTGTTAAAAGGAGTGAAGAACTATTTACGGAACACGACATCCCAAGGATCGTTTATCTTCTCTTTCACTTCTGAACATAGAAAATGAAGAATTAAAGCACACGAATTACAAAAAAAATTACTGACCAGTTTGCAACTGAAAAAAGTCAGGAAAGTTTTAATATGAGGTAGGTGTTTATTCTTTATTTATTTATTGGAGTTATATTATTATTATACATATCTAATACAATAATAGTTAATAATTCATATCATTAGGGGCCCAAACTTGAGGTTGCGCCTTGGACCCTAGAATAGGTAAATCCGCCACTGACGATGAAACTCCTCCTTAATTTTGTCCCACAGTAAAATTAATCAACAAAACTTGAACAAGCCTTCTTTATCTGAAGAGTTACTAATATCTTGCTCCTAGATGTTATTTGATTTTAAAAGGTTTGTTTGCTTGTAATTAAGCACAAAGCTACACAATGGGCTATCTGTGCTCTGCCAACCACGGGTATCGAAACCCGGATTCTAGGGTTGTAACTCCGCATACATACCGCTGTGCCACTAGGGGGCGATTTTAAAAGGAGACGGTGAAATGCTTATGTATCAAATGTTGGCAGGTGATAATTGATAAGTTAAACGATAGTATTAAACAATTGTGGAATAGCTAAATACATAATCTTATAAAAAAAAAAAGATATTCACATGCTGGAGCCATTTGTAGGAAACACAATATTAGTAGACAGTGAAATGTGTGCCTACTTCATGTTTTCAATGCGTTGTTTCCTTTCAGTGACTCAAGCAGAAGAGATATTAAAATCCAATATATTTTCCAAACTAGCAGATGTACCAGTGCGATGCACAATGAGAGGTCTATGAAAGTTTTTCCGAAATAAATCAGTGACAATACAAAGTTTCAAAGTACATAAAATAAAATTATTCATGTCCACTGGGCTTAATTATTTAAATAACATTTAATTTTCTAAGATATTTTTCCCCATCAAAAAGCAATAAGTTACATGCGACTTTAAAAACATCTTGCTTAATATAAATGTGTCTATCTTCAAAATATGTATAAACAATGTGTGAAGAACGAAAAAAAAACACCTCAAATGACTCATAATATTTGAAAACGAAATACAGTTGTATAATTAATTTTTCTACCAGTTATGGATATATAGATAGAGTTTCTGTTCTAAATATGCCAATAATGATTGAAAGTACACACTGTATGTATACTCCATAAGCCCGGCATGGCCAGGTGGATAAGGCGCTCGACTCACAATCTGAGGGTCGCGGGTTCGAATCCGCATCCCACCAAACATG
>NW_013666298.1:361841-363619 GCF_000517525.1 Limulus polyphemus
AAGTGGCTACCCCATTGACCGATATACATTTAGTTAGCACTGGAGCTATGAATTTATGTATTTTCAAAAAAATAACTCCTTAACACATCTAAAATCATTCCTTGTTGATTATCCACATTTGACAAGTCTAGATGCAAAAGCCTAGAAGTTAGAGGACAAACAAATACATAAACAACCAAACTTCTCTCAAATTATAGTAGAATACACCGCTAACTGATGAGGTAAGCAGTGTAAGTTTCAATCTACAGAACGGAAGAGGAAGATCGAGAGTGGTAACCAGTGCTAATATATATGTTTCATGTTGTCCCTATTGCACATGAAAACACCGATTTCGTTTTGGAAAGAGATTACAGGTCACAATTCTTCGTTGGGTGGGTAAATTATGCTTTCATACAATTGCCACTGGTAGAGGCAAAAGAATGAAACCTGAATATATTCAACATCTTTAGACCACATTTTTTATGACCAAAGAACTAAGAAGATCTTTTAAAGGATTAAATTTTGGTAAGAAGCTTACTACCAGGTATAGTTCAGCGTTTTCATCTTTTATTCAAGACTAATCTCAAATGTTAAAAAAATTATTATAAAACTTAAACATTTTCTAGCGATCACAAATACTTTATCAGTCAGTAAATCTTCTAAGAACATGTTTTACAGTGAGGTGGATTTTAATCTTATTCATAATTTGGATCTTTCCCCCACCACATTCAGTATAACTACTTTTTCTTTAGAAAACTGTAGATGCATAACATCATGACGCATTATACACTAAGCCAGGACTTGCAAGAAGATATTCCGATGTGATTTTAACAAAGGTTCTGTACAATGAATACAAAAAAAGGAGAGAGACAGAGAAAGGGTAAAGGTTAAATTGAAGACAGTAATCTCTCTCTCTTTCTGTATGTGAAATAACAAGTTCACAGCAGCAGGCTTTACTTTATTACACATAATACATACAGCTATTGCGGCGTCACGAATGAGCTTCTCCGACAGAACACTGCACTATCTGAACTTCAATACTGAAGCCTCACATCGGTTCCTGTCACTTTCTAGTTGTGTACTTCTCGTGATGAAAAAAGAAATGGAATTATATTTTTTTCATTCAGTCATTTGAAATAATTCTTGTTTACATACATACATATTGTATTACAAGGGTGATAAACGTATTTTAGAATAATATAAAAAACAGCAACTACAGAAGTATGTCAATATCACTGTGTATAACCTGTTGACAATCGTTTAATAGATTAGAGGAATTCATCAATCATTATAGTAAATAGCAACAACTGATGGATAATCAGAATGCACAATATTTTAGCTATGATGAGGTGAAACCTATGTTATAAAAAAATGGAATCAATCACATCTTGAATTTATTTGTATACAAATCTGATGATCAGTCTTATGATCAAATAAAAATGTTGATCAGCTTACACTGGTAGGGAGGGGTGGCTTAACATCTTCTACAGATCATGACAAATAAACGAGTTTAAACTTTACAATTTATCTTTTTTTTTTTTCATCTTCCCGTATGATTTTAATTCAATATGGAACATAGTCACCATGAACACCGAAAAAGCATGTTTTAAAACGTTCTGGGGTAACATCGACCTTTCCTCTAAAAAGAACCGCTTCCAGGATATCTTTATTCTAGGGCTAATTGATCGGATACGACACGTCTTCCAAGAGCTTCCCATGTATTTTCGATGTGGTCTAAGCTTGGTGAAAATGCACTTTACTCCATTCCATTAACATATTCTCCTTGAAGAACTTTCGAT
>NW_013666298.1:364619-368618 GCF_000517525.1 Limulus polyphemus
AGAGCACGAGAGACGTTACAGCGTTTGTTTAAGCTTCGATTGTTAGAAGTTGAGTGTATCGGTAAAGTTATATTTGGAAAGAATAAACTAGTTTTATTAAGAAAGGAGTTGTGTCGCTTAAGTTTCGTCGGAACGTAGTTACGGAAAATTAATTGACAAACGGAGACGTAACAGCAGCATAAGAAGTATATTGACAGAAATATTACCCACACGACTGTAGACTCCCTTGAGTGGATAATGCACCAGACTCCTATCAAGACATATGATCGAATTCCAACCACTACTAACATAGAAAACAGTTCTTCTAAGGACGAACCTAAGGAAGGCAGCAGATTAGCAGCCGAAACATAAAAAACAAATTAATAAATTGTAACTAATTATAGAGAGTTAGGCTTAAGTGATCGTATGGGCTACTAACCACAACAACGATTGATATTCGATAAAATATTCTAGTTGTTTGAACTATTTCCATTTCTGGTGTTGTTTGTTTTTCTAATTTTGCGCAAAGCTACACGAGGGCTATCTTCGTTAGCTGTCCCTAATTTAGCAGTGAAAGAAATTAAAAAGTATATCAGGAATAGTCAAAATGCCGAGAAGGCGGAGACAATGACAAATATAATTACAAAAATGAAATTATATTTCGCCTGCCTATCTGATATATTTGACAAAATTTCCGTCATCCAACAGCATAAGTAATACCTTAATAAACAGTCATATTAACACGTTGCAGACAAAACAAATATTATTTAAATAAAACAAAGAAAATTATTGTAAAGAAATTATACATTTTAGTTGGGAAACACTGAACTGGATTACAAGCTACAGAATATTTTACGCATTTGTGTAGGCTGTCGTTCCCTTTTGAAACCTGCACAGGGTAGTCATATATTACCCATTAATAGCTACTTAATAACTGCCCGCGAGTTTTCTGAAGGCACATGGAATCAGCCGAATCTCCAAGACATATTTATTGTCCATCGCAACGTTTTATCCAACATGAAATGTGACTCGTTTCCCAGCTGTGTCCCATTTGCAATGCCTAAAATATATATCGGACATGCAACAGAACAAGTGCAGTGGTTATTCAGTTCACTAAGCTTGGTTTGTGAGAGAATGTAATAGAAATTGTAAAGGTGGTAACCACTATTATTTAACATTTCTGTTGTTAAAACACTTAAAAAAAACAGGCACTTCAGTCAGTTCTTACAAAAAATAGCAATAAACTTACTGAATTTACACAAAGATTGATACAAATAAAAAAATATTACATAATTTCCTGCTTCATAACCATTGAATTGAGAACAAAGAAATGCGGTGTTTTTCAAATTCCTACTTGGCACCAATTACTGTGTGACTAATTCTATACACGTTGTTCCTAATATTGAAGACAAACACGACGAAACTGGACTTAATCTTTGCCAATCTACCCAAAGTGATGAAGGACAGATTGCAAAGCTACTCAAAAGAGTATCTGGCTAGCCGTCCCTAATTTAGCAGTGATAGACTAGAGAGAAGACAGCTAGTTAACATCACCCACTGCAAACTCTTTTACCAACGAATAGTGGGATTGACCGTCACATTATAACACTCCCACGTCTGAAAGGGCGAGCATGTTCGATGACGGGGATTCGAACCCGCGACCCTAAAATTGCGAGTTAAGCGACTTAACCACTAGTCCTCAAAATTCTTGAACATTTTATTAGTAACGCTTATATCCGTTTTGGCAACAAAGATTGACGCTTCATTGGAGTTGTTGTAGGGGGTTATATTTATATTATTATTATTATGACATTAAACGACTAACTCTCTTTTACGTCATTCGTGTTACGGTCAAAGGGATCGGAAACGAATAAGATGTAATGTTGCTGGATAAACTATCTGGTATGTTAGTAGAATTACAAGTTTTGAGTCCAATCCGATCTTGCTCTTCACTTTATCATTTAAAGAAATATCTCCCTTTCAACAATATTCGTCGATACTAATCAGATTTCAATTTTCTAAAGAATTATGGCGACGGTGCGTACATTTCTACGGCACATATTTTTTTTATGATTAAGCTTTTATACATAAAACAAATTCATATAGCCTATATAGATGCTTGCAATACGATCAAAGTGATATAGGCGAAGTGCATACTCAGTGTATTGATACCAAATTTACCTTAAAACGACCAATTTCAACACATGTTTGTATTTAATTCATTGCTGATAGGCCAATATTAGATTAAAAGATGCGCGTCGGAATATTTAGTGTTAGGGGTGATCTTTTCACTTGACATTAGTAGTGTAGTAGATAGGTTTTGGAATCATCATGTAAGTTGTAATAACAAAATTCCATTCATTCAACTAATAAAATTGATCTATTTCAGCAACTCACCAAGATAAGTTTTCTCCAATTGGATCTGTGGCTAAAGCGTATTAAATATACGAACTCTTTAGTGAACTTCGGAACACACTGCCTCCTGTACGACAGTATTAACAAAACTAATTACCTCAATGTGAAGGAAAGTTTAAAATAACTTTGATAAAACTTCAAATAAAAAGAAAGGAAAACGTGTTTAAAGGTTTTGGTGAATAAAACGATGCAAAACAAAGCCTATTTATTCACAATATACACGAGATCGGTTTACACACATCACGTGATCACACAAGTTGAATTACCCCAGCTAACAAATTCAACAGGAGAGCGACACGCGACGAGACACTGAAATTTAAGCACGAACAAAGTTGAAATGCGCTTTCGATGTCATATAAGCTTACAAATCTGTATCCGTCATAAGTCACTGCTCACCTCTATCTCAATAAATTTTCAATAATTTACCTAAAAACGAGTCTTAATCTTAAATCAGGGAATTTCAAAACCCGAAACGCATTTACAAGTTACAATGATACAGGAAGGAGTTGTAAAGTGGGGGTGCTTGTTTAGACATGCAGATTTTACAATGAGAGATTGAAAGTATAAGGAGCTGCTATCTGATGATCAATCTATGGGAGTCCTTGGAAAATTTATATAATAATAATAATAATATAACTTACAGTTGCTATACAAGTCAAATATGTGAAATTGGGGAGTTCTATAGCACCCTCGGTTCCGATATTTATCTTCGATCTAGCTTTAGTACACTGAAATCTCTCTCTCGGTGCTCAACTATTTCTGTCCATTCTCCTATTTAATGTCATGTGATCTCCCTTCCCCACCATCATATAAGTGACAAGTGAGGTATGTTTAGGGACAACGATTAGAAAGATCATCCGGGTCCTTTGTCCCAAGTGAAGACAGTATAGAGTGATTTAACAATAAAAAAAACAAACCTAAAAGCCAAATGCACGCACAGCATGTGATAATCCTTTTTTTTTTATTACATTTTTCTGTGACACCACCGACCCATGTTGTATCCGATATCCTAAGACAAAAGAGGAGAGGAGACGAGCAATTTACATATCTCTGTCGTTTCCCTTTTTCTTTCTTGCATTTGTATGATACTTGGAAAAATTCATTTGCTTCAAGTTTAGATAAAGAAAAATAAGAGCTTAGATTGTAGGTTTTAAAATGTAAAGTTTTAATTAATATTAATCGCGAATGATTTTTATGCCCTCTACAACCTAGAACTGAAGTCGACAATAAAGGCTTGTACAAAAGAAGCCAATAAAAAAGTGTACAGCAGCGCAATGATGAAGACTTCCACCTCAAGACCATAGTTTGCTAAATTTGAAATAGTTCAACCTACACTTATTCGTGTGTGTTTCTAGAACATAGCACAATTAGTTTGTAAACAAAAAAACGAGTAGGAATCTAAAAGTGTCTCTCTGACATAACTGTAAATTAAAGTTACATTTATAAGTTACAGAATAATACTGTTGCGTCAGCGAGTCACATGACTGGTGTGACGCCACGTTTCTAGAACTATCCCGTATCTTGGCGAATGCTCTAGTATTTACTAGAGTGGGAGGGTAGACTGGTATAGTAAAGGAGGGTGACAACGTGACGAGGGATGAATGT
>NW_013666298.1:368911-370876 GCF_000517525.1 Limulus polyphemus
AGCGCGATTGTTGAAGTTGAGTGTATCGGTAAAGTTGTATTCGGAAAGACTAAACCAGTTTTATTAAGTAAAGAACTCGTGTCGCTAAAGTTTCGTCGGAACGAAGTTACGGAAAGTTAATTAACAAACGGAGACGTAACAATACTAATAATTCTGCACTACCTAGAAAATACTTCGTACAATGACAGCTTAAAGCCTGCATTATCTAAATATATACTATATATTCATAGCTGCAAAAACAACCACAAATTGTTCCCCAGAAATTACGAAACGCTTCACAGGAAAGGTAAGATATTAAAACTTACCTGGTATTTAAAGGGAGCAATGACTTGAAGAAAACAAAAATATTCAAGGAAAGTACGCCTTGATTCGATGCACTTTCTTTCACGATACAACCACGTTTATTTCCAACGCACTTGATTATGTTGATAAGAGTAAACCAAGCCCTTTTACCTGGTCGCGACAGCTCGCGACGAAAGATGTGGTCGAGTCCAATATCAAAATCAGAGTCAGTCTAAAACGAGGGGCAACAAATTCGTTGCAGGAAAGAGAAATTATTGTTACTGTAGGTGTTTCTGATGGGATTTTAATAAATCAGTGTAGAACTGTACATCGCAAGCCCTGGGTTTTACTGTTTCAAACGTGGGGTTTATATAGAAACCTAATTCATTATATATTTTAAACTACATAGCATTTCTCTGCTAAACTCTATAGTATAGAGTCTATTGAAAATTTGGCATCTTGATAAACAATGATAATTCAAAATATCAAATATATATATTTTTGAATAAAGTTATAAAAAGAGCGATTAAAGTGGCAGAAGAGCATTCAATTCATCGTGGCCACCCCTAATCCCGAAACAATGAAACCAAACAAAAACCCATCTCAAGTGTAACTTTTAATACATATAGGAACAAACACTTAAAAATATCCAAACTATCGCACAAATACAATACATCATCATAAGGCAAACTATTTAATAACTGAACAATCATAACTGATATTATTACTGCTTAATATAAATACGCAAGGTGAAGTCTTATCATCTATAACAATCAAATCATTATTACCAACATTGCCCGCACAGAGAAAAGAGAAATTTTCAACAAGGAACTAAGAAAGCTTTTAACATGTCCAGCTTATCTGTCACTGTATTTTGTGAATACTACATTATGGAATTTGTATATCTGCTGTCTTGTTTTTCTTTGTTATTGTAATTAAAAAACGATCTTATTGATAATATATTAGTTCAAATTACGTGATCAAAAACAGACAAGATGAAGAACAAGGACGTAACGAAGAATTCCCCACGAGTGAGTAAAGTCGTCTTGAAATTATTAGTTTGGATTGTTTCGCGCCAAGCTACTTGAGAAATATTTACGTTAGCCGTTCCAAATTTTGAAGTGACAGACGACAGGGAAGGCAGTTAGTTACTTTTTTACAAACAAAAAGCGGGATTGACCATTATAACGTACCCACGGCTGCAAGGGCGAGCATGTTTGTTGACGGGATTTTAACCGTAACCTTTCTTGAAATTGGCAAATTATCTGATAGTAAAATAGTTTATTTAGTTTTAACGTAATCTTAATGTAAAAACTACATGATATGCAGTGCTCAAGGATTGAAATAAGAAATGAGAAATTCAAATTCAGTGTTAAAAAAAAAAAAATGCACGTATTAGAATTTTAATTTTTGGCAAAATTATAGTTGAGTGTATTCTTCAGAAAATATATGTATATAGAGTTTTCAATTTTCATCACAGAAAATCGCTAAATTAAAACGTTAATTTGAGCGAGATTTCTTTCATGATATTAAGCAATGGGGAAAGAAAAACGAAAACATAATAAAACACATAAAAACGAATAGATTCCGTTTCCAAAATAATCACCCAGTGTGTGTGTGTGTGTATCTAATTAGTTTGGGTACTTATTTATCTTTACTTTTTTTTCTAGTTCGACCTAAAAC
>NW_013666298.1:370886-396276 GCF_000517525.1 Limulus polyphemus
TGTGTGTGTGTGTGTGTATCATTATTTGGGCTATTTATCACTTTTTTTTTCTGTGCCAAAACAGACAGCTGTACAGACATTTCGCTGGGCACGCCTCCTATGCAAAGAAAATCAACTGGTTTTTTGGTAAGCAGTTCAAAGCCTCAAACTATCTCCGGTTTTCATCTCCCAGAACAATGGTATGATCAGTCAGCAAACACGAAAAGAATAAATGACTTTTATATAAATTCTATTATTAGTGACTTTATTTTTTAAACCAAGATTTACTTTCGAAAGATTGCATGGTTTAAGCCCAGGCTTTTAAGATACTAGCTGAGTTACCCATCGTTGCACGGTGAAAATTTATATTTGAAATGTATAGATCAGTATTTTTTCAGCAAATTATTCAGTAAGTAGACAAAAGCTGTGATGCGAGAAATAAAAGAGCATTTAATCAGACAAAGCTTTATTTGAAATTAGATCGTGTTTGAGCTTGTCTTGTTCTTTGAGCCTGAAGTCGTACATCTTGTTGCTCCTCTGTTTCTTGCTCTCTTTAAGTTATTTGTCTTAATTTTTGTACTTGAAGTCTGATTTGACGTTGTTCAGAAGTTTCTTGTTGTCTATATCCAGCTTGTCTTTACGATTCTGACTGAACTCTGGCTTTGTGCTGTTCAACAGTTTCTTCCTGTCTTTGAGTAGCCTGCCTTTCAGCTTGAGCTCGAAGTCTAGCTTTACGTTGTTCCAAAGTCTCTTCCTGTATTTGAGCAGCCTGTCTTGCAGCTTCTGTTTCAGCTACTCTTTGTGCTTGCATTCTTTTAGCGGCAGAAGACTTTCCATAGAAAGGGCGTTTCTTGGGTGCCATTAACACCTGTATCACTAAACAAGAATTTGCAATTCACAAAGTTACTAAATCACTTATGAAACCACTTAGCACTATTTAAAGAAAACTGTTTTTGGAAATACTGAACTGACATCAAGGTGATCTGAGTGTCTCCCGCCATAACGCTTTCTATGTGCTAAACGTGCTTATGTTTGTATGTTTATTACAAAAAAATGGCGCAATAATAATTAATTGCCAATTTCGTCATTAAATACTACACCACATACAAAATAAATAGCACCATTAAATTTCTTGTAAGAAACTGGTTATTATGAAGTTAATTTAAAATTTTTAAGTTCAACCGTTTGGTTTTCTATAGTGAACAAAATAAACAAATAAACAAACTTCCTCTTTTATAGATATATAGCCACAACAAAGTTGCCATGGCCTAAACTATTTTTATGTTCTATATAAATAGATAAATAGCTCTAATACTATCAGTTATATTAATTATCAATAGGTGATTAAAACAGAACTATAACCAACAATGAACTTAATATAAAACAAACATTACAATAGAACTAAAATTAAACAATTATTTCCTACTGTTAGTCGAAATAAAATATTTTATTGCTAAAATCTACATAAAACGTTATAATTCGAATGTACTTTAAATAAATCTCAATGCATACTCGTTCTCATTTGCCCACAATCACACGACAAACGCAATTACCCCAACACGTGAGAATTAAACTTTATGAAATGAGAATGACAATCACGAAAGATAAAATAAAAAATTAAATCATTTGAAACATGTTGAATATTTTATTACATTTTGTATACTTTACTCGAAAATAATCCAAACATTTATCAAAATTTAAAAAAAAGGTTAATTTCTTCCTTATTTATTAAGCAAAGCTTAATGTTATCAATTTATTCAATTATTTTATGATTTTAAACGCTTAAAGTATGATTTGCATGATTTGTTTTTTATATATCTCACACTACATACTATCACATAAAAAATAGTTGCAACTGGAATGTCTGTATCTGAATTCGTATGAAGCTAAAAATGGCAATGTAATCAGCATTTCTGCAAAATATTATAATCATACCAGCGGCGTTACCCGGGTTTTCGAAAAAAAACCCTACTCCTTCTGTTTTCCCTTTCCATATTTCGATAGGTAAAATATTTTGTGAATGTATGAAAAAAAACCATAACCTTACGTTTCATTTTTTAAAACAAACTACGACACTGTTTTAAATCAGGACTTCCTTATGAATGATGTTTCTTTTTTCCTTCACTTAGGCCCTTATGAAGAATATTTAAATTATCTTATACACGTATGAGTACCCGTTCTGGCGAACAGGGTAAGCCTAGCTCTATTCCCCTCCCGTCATCCCTCCTCAAATATTAAAATTTTAAAGGTAAATATGTATGTAATATTATGTTCAATTTGCTTTAATGTAAATTTAATATATTTTTTATTAATGTGATATCGTATTCAATATTATGATATTGATGTATGAAATATACTGCAAACAAAATGCAATATTGTACTTTTTAATGTATCAAAAGAAAAAATCCACTTCCAGGTATCGAACCACCCGGAGAAAAAAAAAGTAGAATAAAATACATTCGCTGACTTGACTTTAATCTCATTGTACATAGTATTATAATTTAAGCCTTACTCTTTTCACATAGTCTATTTTAAGGCAGACAGTATAATTTTATTTGATACTTTATACGCTAGGCCTACTGTTTGCTTTTTTCACACACATTCTAATTCTGCATACATTTCTTTTGTGTGCGAGGTTAAATATACGCTGTATTAGTAGATGTGTAATTAATAATCTATAACTAAATAGGTCTATCTATTATAATGCTAATAAAAAAATACAATTTCCAGATTCAACGCATCTTCCACCTCATGCAAGCACTACCAATTACGCTGACCTTGACTTTAAATTCAATCTCATTGTACACAGTAAGTATTATAATTTAAGCCTTATTTTTTCACGTAGTATATTTTATGGCAGACGTCATAATTTTATTTATAGACTAGGCCTATTATTTGCTTTTTCATATAAGACATTCTATTTCTGCATAAATGTTTTTGTGTGTGGAATTATATATATTTATATGTGATATATTTGTAGATGTTTAATTAATAATCTATAATTAAATGGGCCCATCTATTCTAATGCTATTCTAAATTAAATGTTAACTCAAACTTACCAAAAATGTCAAGTAAAATGTAAAACAAGTAACTCGCAGTCGCAGTGTTTTCGTTATCATCATATAAAAATATGAAATTACCCTAAAGTCTAAACAGTAAATAACACAGGCATGCTATTTTATAATTCATAAAAGTTATTTTGGTTTTAATAACGGATTTTCCGTAATTCAGCTACGCAGATTTCAAAAATAATATTCTTTTTCTTTAATATCACGTTAGGATTTTTGACAAATCGGGAAGAAAAAACTCTTACTTAGATCAAATTATTATTTAGTTTACCACAATGAGCATTTTTATTATAATTATATTTGTTAACAAAATACAAACAAACTGAAGAAAAGGGAAGAGGATTTACGTCAAACGAATATGCATCCTCATTCATCCTTTTTGTGTGTGTGAAATCTACGTCTTTTAGTCTCAAAACTACGTGTTGTGGTATTTCTTTTATGCATTGTATTATGACGTTTTGTGGAAAATCTGTACGTGAGGGGGGGGGGGAGGATATCATTTCCGGATTCAGCATACAGGAATTACAGTAGAACATGTAAAAATTTCTAGACAATAAAACCTTCACATGCCTGTGTAATATACATGTTAACGATGAAATTACTGGTTCGGCTTGTAGACGGTAGACGCATATATCAACGAAAAATTGTCGTTTTGCGCACCTTGACGTGAGGGAAGTGTGTCCTGTGTAGAAAACTTGGCCGACAAACAAACAAACGGAGAGATTTGAGTTTTGTATATAGATTGTTAACATAGATGGCATTTTTGAACATTTTACGATTCTGTATAGTGAAGACAGGGCGTGACCTAAAATTAGCGTCTACGATTCGAGTCACGATGCTAATAAGTCTGTTTTGCACTTTCAGCTGTGAGTGGGTTTTGTCGTACAAAACCCTTGTCTTCAGGTACTAAACACTAAACATTTCCTGCGATGTGGAAATGGCCACATATTGATACAATTACATTTCCACTTCTCACACTAACTGTCTCCTTGTTCTATTTCGGGAAGTGAATATAACTGAATGTGGACTGCTGGAAAGAATATTAAAAAAATTAGAACAAACTAATTTACAACAAAATAAAGGCTGCGGAAGCTTTCAAGAAATCATGAAGTCCACAATGTTAATACACTGATTTATTTTAAAATATTCACAAAATATTTCAACGCTTACAAGGAAGTTTCTTCCTTATTTTCTTGCAATTCAACAATAAAATTCAAGACGAAAACTCAGCCTTTCATGCCAGTAAACATTAAAATAGCATCTCAGAAAAACAGAGGTACAAGAATGCGGGTAAAAAGTTACAAACTCTTTTGAATAACTATCGTTTGATAATATTTGAAACATAATTATAAGGTATTATCAATCTGAGTGGCACCTTATGCGACATGCGGGCTAAATGGCAAGGTCTGAGACCCATATAGGTATAGCCTACCTAATTTTGAACTATCGACCAGACGGAAGACAGAGAGTCAATAGCACCCGCCGCCACAAAGGATTTGTTCAGGTTTGAAGCAAAATATAGGATTGACTGTCATTCGTATTACGCACTCTCAACTGAAAGGGCAAGTTTCTTTAGCGACATCACGGCACGAACCTTGGACCTTCCGAATCGTATCCCCCGAACAATAATCGCTATGTCACCCTGTCTCTTCAAAACATCTTTCACCATATTATTCTTCAAGTCTTATAATCCACACAACACACTTGTACTAATAATTTGTTGATATATTTTACTTTAACCTTCAAATTACCAACTTATTTGAATAATGTTCACTACCAGGTGGATACACTTATGTATCCATATTGAGTAATTCTATATTTTGGTCTGTTACGCTCATTGTAAAGAACTTGTGTGTAAACTGTGTGTAATCACTCATTCAATATATATGTATAAAGACGAAATGTGTGTTTGTTTGCACTCTAACTCCTCCAAGCCTATTGGGCCAATCTTAACCAAAATTTCTATGTACACACTATGAACTATGGTAATTTCTTAAGGTGGTCAAATTGAACTTAATCCAATTTCTATTTTGTTAAGCCTGTTGGCTTTAATTACTTCCAGACTATTGAGTCAATCACAAACAATCTTGGCAGGTTGACGCTTTAGTCAATGTTGACTATTCTAAAGGGATTCAAGGTAAAAGTCTGAAAGTTGCTGGATTGTTTCTCAAACAACCATGCTTTTCTCATGGTCAATGAGATGTAGAGTGTCAAGGGTGGGATCACCTCAAAATCTTTATTTGTTGGTAGATGGAAAGCAAACTGCAAATGTTGTTTATAAAGAAGCTTTGTTATAATTTTAAAATTTTGTGATAAACTTTATGTTCAAGTTATTACTTTGAAATATATGATTGCTGTTAAACTTGCATTGTTCTAATTAGGGTTAAACATTTCCCGTCAGTTGATGGGTATTTCATCTTGTGTAAAATACAGGAATAGGGAATTTCAATGGTGATATTAACTGCGAAATTAGTGATTTTTTTATTTACATTTTTTGAGCGACCCTTTTCATCAGCGATTCTGTAACAAAGGTTGTGTTCTTAGAAACTGTGTAGCAAACAAAGACACAGACACAAAAATAAAATGTGGCATGTAATTATTTTATTGCTTTTTCAAAATTTCTAGTGCAAATTTGTACTGTAGAGAATTAGACATTTTAACAATAAAGTTAGAAAAAAAAAGGTTTTATTATTATTATTATTATAAGGAGAGTAAAGGTTTTTTTAATTTATTGCCAAAATGGCATATAAACGCTTTAGAAAAATTTGTTTAGAAAGCCAGTATGATCCATATCGCTATACGGAGTCGGCCATTAGGCAAAGCAAGTAAAACTGCTGCCTAAGGTCCCTCGCTATGGGGAGGGGGGGGGGCTGTATAGACATTTTTTTATGAGAATTTCTTGAAATGAAGCTGCAAAACTTAAAAACAACATCGTTTTCTTGTACAATTTCCGTCAGTTTTTTTAATTGCCGAATACAATGAGGGGCCCCACACTTCGTATCTTTGCCTAGGGCCCCACAGTAGTTAAGCCTGGCACTGTCGCTAAATATGTCTATTATAATAATGTAGCTCGATCTGATAACAGCTATACATCAAGAATATTTATAGCATATATTTCAAGAATGAGTTGTGTTTGGAAATAATAACCTCTCCCTTTCCCGCTCTTTAAACATTTGGCCTTCAAAGCAACCTTCATCGTCGTGATTTGTATGGCGTATTGTATAATATAACCATTTGTTTGAGTTCTTTGTCACGATTAAGAATTGAAACACGTGCAAGTTTTGAATCTGTTCAACTATAATTCAATATGCGCATGACTATACGGCAAATGTTTCGGCTCTTTACTGATAAGTGAACAGTTCCTAATCAACTTTATACGTATAAGTTACTTAAGTACATTATAACTATGAACAAAAATATGTAATGGTTGGCTAGAGGGCTGTGTAAAATTTAATTATCAGTGTTATTTTCGTGACAACACATCGTATTTAAAAACGAAACAAATGCAACACAAGTATACGTGAAAAATCATTATTCAGTTTGATGCATTTCATTCTATGTAACTTAAACAAATAAATAAAACACAATAGTCAGTAATGTGATTTGGATAATGGTATTTAACATTCGGTCTATCTAGAAAAGCTACACATGATGTTTCGGCATTTTGTGTCGTGACTGAGTGTTAACGTTACTAAAAGCAGACGCAAGTCCGCCAAAACCTCGTTCTTTAAATGATCCCCCCCCCCCGTGGCTCAGTGGTAAGTTTGAGGGCTTACAGTGATAAATTCAGAGTTCAATCCCTGCGGTGGGCACATTATATATAGTCCATTGAACAGCTTTCTAGTTATCAACAAACAAAGAAAAAACGAAGTGATGTACCTCAGCCACAATATATATATATATATATATATATTTGTTTCATTTAACGTTAAGCTGGACATAAATTTAATTAATACTAATTTGTGATTAAAGCAATCATCGACAAAGATCAAAACTAAAAATCAACCCAAATATGGTCTCTACTGTGCGCTGCAGAAATCCAAAATCTACGATTCTTTTTGAACTTAAAGTTACGGTGACACACTGTGCTCTCATGTGGCAAGAATAAAAAAGAAAAAGAAACTCACCATTCTTTCTTTAAAAAAGTATAAATATTGACCTTCACGTTTAAAAGCACGAAGATTCGGCCAACTGGTTTAAGCAAGGAAGTGTATAGAAATTCCTACGATGTCACAGACCCAATGTTTCTTCAGGGATGTACCTTAAACCCTGTGACAACACAAAACCCGACAGGGTAAGTGGACTTTAGACCATCCGACACACGCTCCAATGGTCTCTCGGCATGCCAGATGGATTTACTGTAGGTAACCTTTGTCTTGTCTATCTGCACAGACAGCTTAAAATGTCACTAAAAGGAATTAAACGAGAAGCAAAATTGATCAACATTTTTAGCCAGTCTTTTTTATTGGGTGGCTAATCTTGTGTCGTTTTACAAACATTCATACATATATAATTAGCGTATTCCGTGATTTTATGTTATGGTAATACCCTTTAAAAACCGATGGAAAGAACTGGTTAAAGCTTAATACAAAATGTAATTGCTTGAATGAAAAACTGGATCAGTTCAAGTTAATGCAATCTAACGTTACTACTTTGATTTTTAGACGCGACAGTTATTTTTGTGTGTGTACCAATGGAGTGCTTTCAAGGTGAATGACCAAAATACTTAGCGATTGCAGTAAAAAAAGTTCAAGACGAGTCGAAACCTTCTCACGCAAATGTTCTTGTGGTATTTGCATTAAAAGTTGCCTAAGGAAATAGTTCCATTCAAATTGGTAGTGTTTGCAGTAAAGACCAAAAGAAAGAGAAATACTAAGGCAGATAGAACTTGCAGGAACAACAAATGGGGGAATGAAACATCCTCATTCACGTGCAGGCTGTATTAATTAAGAAGATTGAGGGCACAGAAGTAAACAGTTCGCTTTTGCGTAACACGAATTAAAGGAAACGAGCGTATTTAGAAATGTTTTAGCACATTTTCGTAAACATATTATTTCTGTGCCAAACGAGTTGATAGTTCAATGATATTTGTGCTAAAATATAAGGGGGAAAAAGGAGTATATGAATCACAATAAAACATTTTGTTCAAAATTACTGTTTAGCTACATCATTGTTACTTTTTGGGGGCTAAAATGGCGTGGGAAAATATTTCGACCTAAACATATTGACGACACGTATTTTAAATCTCTCGTTTAGCTTATGTTTATAATTCTTTAAACACTATCATATTCCTTAAAACAGTCGAAATCGAATATAATGTCTAGAGGAGGATATTTCATTAATAAACTATTTCACTATATTTATATATTTGATTACTTACAGCTTTAGTTTGTGAAATACATTTTTCCTAGATGGCGCCACCACACAAAATGCTAGCCTTGGTGAGGCCGGTAACAGAATAACAACAATAAAAAAAATCTTTCTCAAATGGTTATACTTATTTCGTTAAGACCGTACAAAAAATATTAAATTGAGAGATCTAATGAAGAAAATATCATAATAATATATTTATTCTGCTAAAGACGTGTAACAATTTTATTGTAATTAACTTCATCGAACACGAATAATGCCGAGTTAAAATAATACAACGTGAAAGATTGGTTTGGTTGCTATTAAGCGCAAACCTACACAAAGGACTATCTGTGCTCTGCCAACCACGGGTACCAAAACCCGATTTTTAGCGTCGTAAGTCTGCATACTTACCGCTGAGCCACTGGCGACCAGTGTGAAAAAAAAAAATGAAACGTTATAACATTAAAAAGTTCATTGAGTATTTACAAAGTTAAGAATCGAAGTTATTTGTCAAGCAAATTATACAGAAAGGATTCAAGGTAATACATGAAAAATTTCCAACAATAATGTTCATTATGTACGGCCTTCCAATTTATTTTTTATAAAAATAATAGGCCTGATTAACGAAGGTGAAGCTCTGTAAACATATTATTGCATTTAAAGTCCGTTAGAACTACAGCAAACGACAATTAGTCTTAACTTTGTTTAACGCAAACTAGAGTTTATTACGAGAAATTTCAATTAAAGTAAATAAAATAACGCCATATCTCTCCATAATGTATCTTTCTTAGCCCAATATTTCACTATTACAGCTTTATCAGGGCCTAATGCTATCTTACAAGTTCACTAATGGACTAATGAACTTGTAAGATAGCGATAGCCCCTGACAAAGGTGTAGTAGTGAAATATTGAGTTAATAAATATACATTCTGGAAAGCTAGAAACCAAGTTTCGATACCCGTGATGAGCAGAGCACAGGTAACCATTTGTGTAGCTTTGTGCTTAACTTCAAACAAACAAACATTCTGGAGATACAGGTCATTATTTTAATTACTTTTATAGCATGCAACACACAATTATCGCAATGTTGCTGGGTGTTAAATATCCTTAATTCGTAAATTTGTTATTGTATTCCATAAACTTTCCATTGAGAATACAAATTCGGTTACCTGTTAATATAACTAATCAAAATCAGACGCAAAAAGGAGTAAATTGGGAGACCGAAGTTGTTTCCATATTTTTATCGAAAATATAGCTATCATGAAAATCACAGAAATAATGCTCTTTATTATAAATGCAGCGTTTTGAATTCATTTGCGTTTTGGTGCAGTTTTGTTTCATCTCGCGAACACTAGGTGGTAAAGACCTGAACAACGTCCTAAGTGAAACCTGAAACGAGGAGATATATAAAATAAAATAAAAAGGATGAGCTCCTAGCGCTTCTCTTGTTAACGTTTCTCAGAAAGACTTTTAAGGTTTTTTTTTTTTTGCATACAGATAGGGTTAAACCGGTTTTTCAGGAAGTAAAACTGATTTTTAAAAGGTACATAATTTCTGCATTATATTCCTCTTGTTTAATTTATTTTTTAAAGTTTTCATGGGCCTAAGGTTAGTTATAATTCATATACTTATAAAATTACTCTCCCGTGTGGTAATAGCGAAAAGAAAAATATATCTATAAATTTGTAACGAGAAGCCAATGTTACGCGTAACATTGCTGTTACAGTCACGTTTCGGTTGTAAAAGCAAAATGCAAGATTTGGTTATAACATACCTTGGTTTATTACTGCATTTTTTTACTTCAATTACAAACGTTATTTAATTTGCATTGACTGTTTTGCGTGTACTTGATATATTATTTTTATTACTGTTTTTATTTAACCAGACGCATGTTGGCCCTATGGTAGAGCTCTGATTTCAGAGCTGGTGAGGCGGCGTTTGAACCCGTGCGATATGAAAAAATATTCCTCGCATTTAAGCTGTAAATGCATTATGAGAGTGATAGTCAATCCCTTAGCGTAAGTTGTGGTTGGCTGCCTTCCCTTTGATCAGTAGTTCAAAATCAGTAACGTCGCCAGATGGCTTTAGCAGCTTTGCCATAAACACAAAATGCAAATACTTTATTCAACCTTGACCAAAACCTGTCTGTTCGTCAATATGGCTGACGAGGTTAACCCTAAAAATCGTCACTATCTGTGATGTGTGACATCTTATTTAACGCATAAATACTATAGTTTATGGGGTTTCCAATACCTAAGGTTACTACTGTGTTGGTCTTATGAAATGCTACAAAAAAACAAAACAACAACAAAAACACGTACCCCAGTGTAAGCGCTTTACTTAACAACTCTTGGAGATTAAAAATATGCGATCTGGGCGAAATACTACTTCTATTGAAACTAAAGACGCAACAGCTAAAAGATAAATTTATGCCAAGAAATAAAAAGAGTCCTAAACGTGAACGCAGAAGCACTCATTGCGCTCCATTACTCGGTGAAAGAATGCGTGAAATGTGCTTTTAGAGTACATTTAGTGTACTGCTATGACTAACGAGTGTCTTCTGGCATGTTAATATAGTTTTCATTACCATACAGCCATTTGCGGTAGGATGTCGCTAGGTGCGGAAAGTACTCTATTGTGCTGGAATGACGCTAGTTTTTGACATATTTTATGATCTAACTGAACCATGGCATTATTTCATGACTTAACTGATCCACTCAAATGCTCTCTGTTTCTATCCTTCCCGCCAAAGTTCAATAAGAAATAATTGTCTCTCCACATGCAAATCCAAGACCAAACAATAAACAGAACACGATACAAGAGTAATCTTTAGCAGTGCATTAAAGTAAAAAACAGAAAAACTTTCAGTAAGTAAAGCATATCCGTGAATGACCTTTAGCACCTGGACTCTTATCTTATCTCATGGTGGTTTTTTTTTCTTTCTTTCACTGCCGTGACTGTCTAGACCTTTAAACACGACTAAACATTATATCAACATAGTTACACTCTTTTGACTTTCATGCTCGGCTGGTGAATATTAATAAAATGACAATGAAACGCTCATACGTTAAAGACTGGATTTAAAAAGTTTTCAAACATTAGACAACAATTTCGCCTGTTATTCTGACGGCGAAAAAATCGAAAGATAGTAAAAATAGTTTGTCTCGTGATTTAGCGATATTCAATGTTTACACGATCAATCGACGTACGTGCGCTTTTATATTTAAAAAAATTGACGATGCTACGTTTAAATTTGTTGGTGATAAGTATTGAATAATTTATATTAAATGTGTATTAAATTTTAACATGTTTAACAACAAAGTGAAAAATGATTTATTCTTCTTTGATCTAAATTAGATATTCAAAATATTTTAGGAGCGATAAAATGTCAGAAAATGTTTCACTAAATGATTATTTACATACCCTAGACAGACAGTTCTTGTAACCGACCGCTTTTAATTCGCCTATTAGTTACTTTTACTCCGCTATCTGTCATAGGTTTTACTGGAGTTAAACTACGCATAGCGTACATTTTACTTCACCCATTTTTTGTGCTTCTGTTTATCACCCAAGTAATTTATATCAGGTGTTTGTCACCCAAATAATCTATATCAGTCAAGCCAGGGCTGAGTAAAACATGAAAGTAACACGTGCAGGCAGCTTGAGACTCAACTTCTTAACGTATAGTTCATATCCCGTTCGCACTTATTATTTTAATATATTTAAGTTAACTTTAATATTACGTCCTTTACGCAACAACCATCTTCCGTTTTAACAAAAAGAAATCTGTTGACTGAAACCCGAAGAACGCTGAATCTTTCTCAAGGAAAATCCGATGTGAGAAGAAAACAAAAATGCTTCTCGATGATGACCTTCTGGACGCGCTCCGTTTGTTTGGTTTTGCTAGATTCCAATTCAATTTTTATTTTTTTTTAAAAGAGGATAAATTATTCTAGAGAGATCCAGAGATCCACTAGCCGTCAGAAATTCTTAGAAATCATCAGCATGGAATAACTACAGTCTTCACACCACACACTAACACATAAAGACATTTATTTCAACCAAGAAACAAGGGTATTATTACGAAGGCAAATTTGCTGTATCATTAAAGTGAAACCATAAAAATTACATAATGATTATATTATGTGTAAAAAATGAATAATCGTAGCTGTTACATTCATAAAAAAGTTACAACGGTACTAAATTCGGAGTTCAGAAAAGGATGGTAAAATAGCACGAAACATAAATTCCACGTGACCTGAGAATTTGGAGGTCATGTTACGTAATAAATAGATTTTGCCGCCATGTCCAAGATATGGATGCGCTTACCGATCACTTGCTCGTTTGAATTTATAGAGCTACAAAAAAAAAAGAAAGAAAGAAAGAAAAGATGGCTATGATTTTGAACTTAGAATTCAAATGCCTAAAATTAATGGCGCCCAGATTTTTCATCAAGTTCCGTTAAAATTTATTAAATACAGCTTTGAAAAACTGAGTCCACACTGAATGAGACGCAGAGTAACTAGAAGTTAAACTAACAATAAAAGTGCAGTTCGAGGAAGACTTCTAATGGTAAATACATTTTTTAAACTCATCACTTGTGATACTGTTTTTTTTCTCTTGCCTATAAAGTTTATTGAACCAGATTTCCAGTTCACTTCCATCTCTTTATAACCTTCACAAGTCGTCAAAGAGATGATCACATGCTATGGTTAAGAGTTATTTTACCATTACAGAAAGAACCACACAGAGGGAGGAAGCACTCGATTAAAAATCGCCATAGGTTTTTAATGATTAAAGAAAACCACCAATTACTTGATACTTCCAACAGTTCCATACAGTATAATTCTTTCAAGTTTGGTCCTCGGGAGGCAAATTTTACGACACATCTACATCATGTCTAATCAACTGTTAAAGACTATCTTGAAAATGTATGTCCCGTAGGCAGTATCAAACTGTTGAATTTTTACTGTCTCTTTCCAACACTGACTATAAATTCTGCCGAAGTTGGTTGTAACTGTCACTAGAGGTTTCTTTACTAATAAAAAAAAATTGTCATAAAAATGTATTAACCACCGTAGAGTTTCGTCCATTTCACTAGGTTTGGAGTGAGTAATTATCTCACAAATAACTAACGAGAGACCACCATTTATCGTCATGAAAGTTACCAACCACTAAATGTACCGTATCTAGTATAGCTGCAATTATTTTTTTATACTACTCACCAACGACTCAATTCTTTCCTAAAACAAACAAAAGATTACGTTATTATGAGTGAAATATTAAACGAAGTAGGAAATTCATCTTAATTAATTCAAAACTCTCCCTGTGTTCACAGATTATAAAATACAAACGTCTCATGTCTATAAACATGTAACCAAATAAAGAGAGAAACGAGCGCAAAATTATTTTTATTTTAAAATTTCAATGGATATCACATTATAGATGCTCTTCAGCTGTAATAGATATTAATAAAGTAAGAATTTTTATAGGCATCTTCGTTAATCCAACAATTTAAAGATTGGGTCATTGTTGGTTGAAGAGTAGCTTTAATGTTGGAAAAACCACTGTATCTTATTCACGCACGTAAGGGAGGGGGTCGGCCGAACCCCCTATTTTTATGATATAAACAAAAATTATGCTTATGTAGTTATAGCGCAGCTACTTATGGTATTTAACGTTTTATACATAGTCTACATTCTTTTGATGAAGTATTATCATTTTTTGTTTGCAATAATGGGGTGCAAAGTCTAGCTCACCCTGCACTGCTACAACAGAATGATGATTTGCTGACATTTCATCGGATATTTATGGATTTTATGTGAACAGCCATGCAATGGTTTAAGCTATATTTCATACAAAATTGCTCCCAGATATAATCTCATGGTACCTTTTTTTTTTAATTTTCTGAGGGGGCCATGCCCCCACACTCCCGTAGCATTAGCATTCTTTGCATGCTGATTGTGATTCGCACAATATATGTTGGCTTTTGATCTCACAAATTAGAATCCCCCTTTCAGATATCCTGCGTACGGGCCTGTTATTGAAATAATAATTTCATTTTGAGCTTATGCTTCTATTTTGTTCTGTTACTTACACGGTTAAATGGACTTAAATAAATTTTACAATTTATCTCAAAATAGAAATTTAGAGCTTTTGTTGCTAAACTGTGTCTATTTTCTTTTAACACAGAAAATAAGTTTTAGAAGCTTCATATTTTCATGCTTGTTGCTTGTGCACAATTAATATGTTTTCCTCAAAATATTGAAATAAATATTTTAAATACACAAAAAGTACAAGCACGGAAGAGTACTACGTCATTCATTACTGTGAAAGTCACGTTTTCATTAATGGTAACTATTATTCCCACCATCAGAGACCCGCAAAACATCTGTAATCAAATTAGCATCTTTATTGTAACAGAACTTCTTTAAATACAGGATATATAGAATAATACGAAGAAAATTATAATCGCAAACACCGAAATCTACAAGTCCATTTGTCTTAAGCCTAACTTGAGTTAAGCCTTTATTAAGTACGGCCTATATTCGATAAAGAGATAAATTAACACTTACTTGTGTATGTTTTTTTGTTTTAGTTTAGTTAGGGCTAAACTTTACCGTACTTAATACTATTAGTAAATAAACTTATAATGTTGTTCAATAACCTAATGTTAGACCTTCTTCAAACTTGAAGCTTTTTAATATGCTGTTGTACAAACTGTCTACTAAATGCGTACTGTTTCTGACAGTTCATATTGCTACGTTTCAAAATATTCCTTCAGCCATTACACAAATGCTTATTTCTCTATAAGTGCTCAGGTCGACTACATTCATAGTTGATTCGATTGGGTGTGTTTGTTATAATGCAGTTTCGTCCACTCTTTGAGATTAATACATGCGCTGAAGGCTTGGTTGGTAAAATGTATAAAAATTAAATTATATACTTTTATAATGTTTATACAGGGCTGGTCATCGGGTGTTGTTAACTTTAACAAAAAGGTACCCTCACGTGACCATATGGTTACTGGGCTGGGCTGACTTTGCAATGTTGGTGGATTGTAATTTTATCCAACTGAAAGAGCTTTGTGAATTGTTTATATAATTTCAGACAAATCGTCAAAGAATGGGAGAAAACAACAACGAATATTTGAATACAGGTATCAGTTCTAAATTTCCTCTGAAATGGATTTACCGCAAATTATTTGTGTAAGTGGTCAGTTGAAAATATAAGAAAAACCTCTGAGGTTATTCAGAATTCTTAGATTGAAGAACGTTAATACACAACAACAACACAATAAATACTATCGTACAATTATGTTTTAAACAATGGGGGCAATCTTTTTTTTTACGCCTTTTACCATCTTCTTGATCAGGATGTTTAGAAGCAACAAACGTGCATCTCAAGCAGATTTTCACAATCACATTTTACAAAATCCTGACGTATCGTCCGTGAAAGATTACTGAACACCGTGTACCATTAATCATTGTGAAACGTGTGACATGAGGAACTTTCGTCCAATCCCATCCTCTAAAACCAACGCTGGAAGAGGATTTCAACTACAATGTCAACATAGCAAGTATCTAATATCGTTTTATTGCTCCCCGAAAACTGACTCAGCTTTGGGTAAAATTATACGAGTGAAAAGTATAGATACGAGGTAATTAATATTCAACATGTTAACTTAAATATGTAATTATACGTAGTTCATTAACAGGGTTTTTGTTATAGTTGTATACCTCCGTTTTTGATTCCTCCTAACGGTTTGAAACAGCTAAAAAATGGATTGAAAATAAGGTGAAACATCTACGTTAAAAAGACGAACTTTTCCTTGCAAATACGTCAAATACGTCTGTTCATTATTAATTTTTCTTCTTTTTTTTTGAATATAAATCTATGATGATTCCAAAAGAAATGAAAGGTAAGGTATCTCGGATGAAATATCCAGAAAGAGTTGTGGAAATACAATCCAACGGTAAGAATAGATTAATCTTCACAACTAAAAGTATTATGTTATGGAAGGATAACATCTGATTACTAATTACCTCTGCTACCGAAGATGACGGAAGTTATGTTTTTACCCCTGTGTGTGTGTGTGTGCGTGTTTGTCAGCAGGATTTCTCGAAAACGGCTGAATGGATTTAGACGAAAGTTGGAAGACATTTGGACTTAGAAGTGATTAGTTTTTTGAAGGTCCAAGGTCAAGGTCACCAAAATTAAAAAAAAATCTCTATCTCTTAAGATGGGGGCCGATTTTTTCACGCTTTTTGCTCTATAACTTAGTGAAAAATGATCGAATTTGGATGAAACTCGGTGGACTTATGTAAAATATCACTCCTCATTTTTCTGTCAAAAATGGTTCATGTCCGTTGATAACGCTGGACGTACGAACACATTTTCGTATTTTTTGAGGGCCGAATATGATCAACGCTGCGTGACGAGGTATGCTCTGTGCTGACTGCCCCTCTAGTTATAAATGGTTCTATGTTTGAGCAGAGCTTAAATCCCTTTAATTTTAGATATTGAAACCACGAAATATTAGACAAAAAGTAGCGTTAGTCAAACAGAAATTGGTTTGTTATGAATTTCGCGCAAAGCTACACGAGGGCTATCTGCGCTAGCCGTCCCTAATTTAGCAGTGTAAGATTGTAGATTGCGAGTCGAGCGCCCTAACCACCCAGCCATGCCGGGCCACAGGAATTGGTACTGTACGTTTCTGAAATCCTCCTGTTTTTTGTTTTTTTTCTTATCAGGACAACAATGAACTTAAGCTTAAGACAACTTTTCTGAGAGAAAGTTTCATTACAAACACAATAATTACACGTGTTGTCATGCAACTTGCAATATTGCGTTTCCACATCCATGGGGCAACAATGTGCCTTTTCTAAGTTTGTCGGGGTGATTTATAGACTAGTTGTTTTCGTTTTTCATAAGCGAATTTTATGACTTCATATCATTATTTGAAAATCATCGCTTCTAAGAGAATATTTTCATTGCTGAAGTAGTTCAGTTTAAAAAATTCTTGGCCATTTTTATGAATACTACAATGTTTCCTCAATCAATCTTTTCTGCCAATATAGTGTCTAATAAAGGCCTATCTTATAACTTGTACATAATAAATAAAACATTGTTAACTAGAGGGGCACTCAGAGAGCATACCTCCACCATGCAGCGTTTATCATACTTAGCCCTAAAAATATGAAAGTATGTCTGTCGTTATCAACAGATAGGAATCATTTTTTAGAAGTACAATGAGTAATAATATTCTACATATGTTCACCAAGTTCCAGCAAAATCCGATCATTTTTGACCGAGATAGAGCAAAAATCGGAACCCCATCATCATAGATAGAGATTTTTTTATTTTTGTGAATTTACTGTGAGCTTGACCCTCCAAAATCTAGTTGCTTCTAAGTTGAATCATAGTCCAAATGTATATCAACTTTCGTCCATGTCCATTCAGCCGTTTCCGAGAAATTCTGCTGACAAACGTACATAGGTGACGGAGATAAAAATTATTAAACATCTTTCTGTATAGGTTATATCAATTTTTTTAATCAATGTAAAATTTCAGCTCCTGAATATGAGGTCTACTCATAAAAGCCAATGATTGACGCTTCAGCCTCAACGGCACCTTTTGCACAAGTTGGGTAAATGGCCAACTCAGAAATAACTTGGATTAGGTATGGCTTTTCCTAATTTGAACCCCGAAGAGAGAAAGCAACCCGCGAACAGCATTCTATATCACAAAAGGCTTTGTTTGGCTTTGAACTGAAGAATGGGATTTAATGTTTCTTTTATAACACAGCTGAAAGAGCGAAACGTATTCAGAAGATTTTCTTATACGCAACCCGGCATGTTAACGTGTAGGGTACACCGTTCCGAAGCCAATAAAGTAAAAAAAAACACCTAAAAAACGTAGATGTTAAATATTTTCGCATCTTGGAGAGCGATATGAGAATGAAAGTTTATTCAATGGACTTTTGAGTAATCACAACCTTTCATTTGCTAATTATTACGTTCAGTCTTAGTAATTAAACATTAAACGGTGTTTTCAGCACCTAAAGGTAGATCATGCTTATGAAATATGCTACGTTAAGCACAGAAAAAAAAAATTCCTTTGGGTTTGCGTTATCATGTCCTTGAGTTGTATATATTTATCTGCCCTTTACCTCTTAATACTTACAGTATGGGAGCCAAGATTTACAAGATTTTTTTGAAGAGTGGTGGACAACTTAAGATAATAAGTGGTACGACAGGGACAGGTTGAGTACCCTAAGCACACAGACAAAAGGCACGAACACGTGCACTTTCTCTTGCTTATCCATCCATCTCAGAAGCTCGGCCTATTATGGTTGTTCCTTCAACTTTTTCTGTACATAAGCAGTTGCTTACTTCGTCGTGCAAAACACTTTCATGACATAGGATGAGAAAGTATGATAAAGCAAGAAAAGCGTGATGGTCCGGGACAGACAGACAGAACCTTCGTAGTTATACATACGTTCAGCTTGGTACATTGAGAACCAAAGCATTCTGTTTGGCGTCAGGATTTGTCACAGATATCGCGTATACAAAAAAAAAAAAAAGAAACAAAAAAGCTTAAAGATTACACGCATGACAGAAAATTAGTGAAGGTACTGAAGCTCTTTATTAAAACGACTAAGCTGGCATAAAATAATACACAATAGAGTGCAAATTCAAGGTATTTCAGTTAACCATAAAAAAACAAAGAAAAATAATTCCACATAAAAAAAGATAAACTTACTTCTGATCAAGACTTCTAATACGAGGCTAAAACGTAGTAGATTCAGTTAGGAACTGAGTGTAAAGAGTAATTAAGATTTTTGTGAAAGGTCATGTCATTTAACAAGGTTATAAATAATTTGCTTGTTTCGACACTAATCACCAAGATAAAAAATGGACCGCCCGTGATCTACCATCGCGGGTATCAAAGCCCTATTTTTGGGGTTACAAACCGTCTCCGACTTACCGCCGAGTTACCAGGGAACTAAATAAATAGGTTTAAGTTTCTGTTTATTTGATGTTAAGGAGAATGCTACAGAATGGGATATCTGTGCTGTGCCCACCATCGGTATCAAAACCTGGTTTTTATCGTTATAAGCCTCCAGACTTACTGCTACGCAACTGAGGGAAAATAGATTTAAGACGCCAAACGATATAAGAATAGTTGTAAGTATCTTTTTTTCATCTGTCTCTTTTGTAAATATATTTAAAATAAAGATGTTCAGAACTCGTAAACGTATTCATATTATAGATTCTGGGTGCTCGTAAACGTATTCATATTATAGATTCTGGGTGCTCGTAAACGTATTCATATTATAGATTCTGGGTGCTCGTAAACGTATTCATATTATAGATTCTGGGTGCTCGTAAACGTATTCATATTATATATTCTGGGTGCTCGTAAACGTATTCATATTATATATTCTGGGTGCTCGTAAACGTATTCATATTATAGATTCTGGGTGCTACTTGTAAGGATAATCGATACTAATGATTATCTAAAGTAGTTTAGATAAGTACTAAACGTTGATATGTGCTAACAAACATATTTAGAGAAACAAATTAGTTTAAGACCAATGCGACGTCCAATAATTAGAAACATAATACGCATACTTTTAAACGGACGTCACGTATATATTTACAATTTTCTTTCTTGTACTACGTATAGTTTTATAGTAATTCAACAGGTGGCATTGTTCTGAAACACAGGGGGTCGTTTTCAAATGTATTATGACCTTAAAATACATCAGTCGTAATTTAAATACCTGATTTACATAAATTATTTTTCAAACAGTTTATATGACTTAAACTTCAATATATAAAATGAACTGGAATTTTTATTTTCGAAAATGCTTCATTTCTTTTCCTATGTCCAATTTAAATTTTCTATTTCAAAATCGTGCTCTCAATTTTGACGTAATCGTTCACACATTTTGGGTCAGAATCCCAGTGTGCTTACATCCTGTAAAAAAAAAACGGGTGACATGTTCCACCCACTCATTATAGTGACTCGGTCAAAATAATAAATGAGGCATTTCATTTATTTACTTCAATCACTTACGTCAGCTTCAGATTGACCACTGACTTCTACCAAAGTTCATTAAGCCAATTTTATATTTGTGCTCTTCTCCCACACACACATATTAATCACTGCCTTTCATCGTTTGTTTACATACGTTTTCTTTAAGACCTCTTCCTGTTCGTTTATTACGTTATGTTTGTTTTCAACAAAAAAGTAGGAGTCATGTTGCTTGAGTGATTACATTTTTGTTTTTGCTTATAATTGTCTCTTATTTGTAATATTTCTCTTAAGCCTTTCATTTTAAACAATTCCCTCAATATTTGCTAAAATGTTACATTGTCTGCATCTTAAAAATATTATATGGGATCTATTAAACCACGTGATCAGACGATTGGTGTAAAGTAAAAGCTGCATGTCAAACTTTGCCAGATAGTTTATACATATATAAACGGGCTCCATTTATCATGATAATTCAGACACCCATTCAACCATTTTCAATGGGGGTAATGCAGTTGCCAAAAGGTTATAGTGAAAACAGGCTGTAGACTTCATATGATAAGCAGATCTGCGTTTTTCGTAGCATCAATTTAAGGCTATTGTTTGCTCAGTTCTTGAGAAGTTTCATTATCAACATAATGTAGCTTACACTGAAGTACAAGTAATGTTCGCTTTAGACCTAAGGTACTTTAAAAACGTACCACAGAACAGTATTAAAAAGTACCTGATTAATCCTATAAGTAAGATTATTTCTAATACAATTCGAAGAAGTAATATCCAATACTCGTAGCTTAAGAATCTCCTTCGTAATGCACAAATAGTTTGTTCAACTCTGGATTTTCAACAACAATAATAAAGGTGTTTTTCTATTGTTTTTTCTAACAAAAATAAATGTCACTCACTTGTGAATTTCTTTTTGACGATAATAAAAACTGACCTTATATTTTTACCTATACATACATTCAGGGGCAAACGATAGTGTTAATCCAACAGAACAACTTTTATGGCCTTTAAATTCGTAAGACTTCACACCCGGCAGTGACAGTTTTCACGACGACCTCTTAACCAGAATAATATTTCTATCTTCTCTTTATTTTGAAATCTTGTGGGGAACAGTTTGTGATAAGATTGGAGGAAGTTACTTGTTCTCGTATTATTGATAGATAATGTTGTATGGATGTGTTTATATGATAATGAAACCCACTAGTATCAGCGGTGACTACCAAAGCGAGATTAACAATAACTTCTAGCTGTTTCATTATAAAAACGTTGAAAATTTGAAGTAGAAAAATGTCAATATAACAACTGTGAAACATTTATTATCAGACTTCACAATCGCATAAAAGGCAGAATGACAGATACTGATATTCTGAGGTCAGTGTCAATAACTATATAGTAAGAGAAGCGACTGGAAGTCAATGAATAAGATTAGATTCCTTGAAATTTTTCATTGATGTAGCGCCGGACATTTGCTTGTTGTTGCTAACCCTACAGGGTATCGTCGTTAGTGTAATTAGCATTGCCGCTAAATGTTTAGTAATGACAAGGTTCTTGCATATAAATCACTATTGAGCTGTTTGGGTGTAATTAAGGCTAGACTAAGCTGGTAAAAAGAAGCTGTATTGACCAGAATGAAAGACGAGCATATATATAGCGTGCCACGTGCATCATTTTTCCTGTACTGTGTCAGCAATGAATATGTGAACCTAAAACGTTACACAGAGAGAGAACTATTTACAAGTACATTATATATCTTTTTTTTTACGTTAGTTTAAACAAGCACGAGGCAAACGAACTAAAATGGAATTTCGTAATTTAGTCTTTTAAACTGCAGTTAAAATTCACATCAAAAGACGAAAAGGACCGTTTAATTTCTGAAAGAGCAAAGTCCTTGCGTCAAATTGTTGTTATTGTGCATTCATCAGATAACTTTCCACCACATCCACGTAATTAGGCCTCACAAAGTCTGTTTTTACTGAATATCTATTTCATCGTCTCTGCTATGATGTAACATAATAAAGTGTATTATACTTAATTCGTACATAACGAACAGGCTATTTAGGCTTATGATGAAGTGTGTACGCGTTATTATTTAAAACGAAGGTATGCCTTTTTCACATAAAAATATAGAAAGTAAACAAGGCTAGTTTTCAGGAATGTTGCTACTCTCTTTAATGTGGGTTAAATTGCCTCCTACAATTTTATTTTCTGTATACTTTTTGTTTCTGGTATATACATGTGGACAGCTAAAACTTTTGAATAACGAAAAAAGTTATTATCAATGTTATTATATTTTGCTACGTTTTATTTACATATAGTGGAATATAAGTACGGGATAATAATAACCTTTTCCCTCAAAGAGTTATTTTTATTTGTTTGTTGTTAAGTGCAAAGTTACAAAATGGGCTATATGTTTTTTGCCTACCACGGGTATCGAAACCCGATTATTAGCGTCGTAAGCCGCTGGTGAGCAACTTACAGAAAGTAAAGAAAATGGACAAAATATTTGTCCTAGAAATGAAGCCCAAATGTTATCGTTGCATGATGGGTTCACCCACCCACCCCTGTCTAGATTACGGAGTGGCCATTTCTAGTTTTCATGATTTGTTTCTTCTGCTAATTTATCGTTCATGAAAGCTAGTAGTGTTGCTCTGGCCGTAATCAAGACAGGGGAGAGGGAGGAGTTTGATCCCACCATGCAACTGAATACAAGGACAGTTTTATCTTCGGAAAACACTATCTAATATTAAAAACTGATATCAAAAATTTTATTTGTTGAATAGAAGTTTTTCAAATAGCAAACCCATACACTGCTTACTAGTCATTAAGCCTGATATATATATATATAGATTCAGGCAGTTCTTAGAATCACATTGTTTGCCTTTATAGTTTGTTTCGCTTTGGCAAATACTTAACTATCAGGATTTCTTTTTCATCCAGCTTTGCAGTGAAAGTGTTTAAGGCAAGTGGGACAGCAGTAAGTCCACGGTCTAAAATCAGGGGTTCGATTTCCATAGGTGGACACAGCAGATAGCTCAATGTGGCTTTGCTATAAAAAAATAAAACACACACACGAATCCGCACAGAATCAATTTCCTTTTTTTTTTCTGTTTATTATCTGCTTATGTACTGACAATTGAAGTATGAATTACGGATACTAGCATACTATACGTGACACAGATCTCTAGTTTTACCTATAATTAAATTTATTTATCAAGTATCATTCAAATATATATACACACACACACATAGTGCAAGCTGCAAAAAAATAGAATCATATTAAGTGCAATCTACATGAAGTACAAATATTTTCAATACACGATAAATTATGTACTAAAGTTGTTTAATTTCGATAATTAATAAATTATAGCTGGAAGAAAAACGCACGTTACAACACATTTCCACACGTAACTTATCTTTTATACCTATAAATATCATAAAATACGCAAATTTCATTCACAAATATCACATCAGTTTCAACACATTATGTTTTGCAACACAACAAAGAGAACACTATGTCACACTTGTTCTTGTCTGCACATTGCTTGTCTTTCTCATTATAGAGAAAAGTGGCGAGAATACCAATAACACCCTTAATATAGCGTAAGGGTTAAACGCTTAGATACGCCCAATAATCGCTAGCAAAATCGTGACTCCCCAAGGCCTAAGCTATTATATATATATATACGCACGCACACGCACACACACACAGACTGTATAGTTGCACTATTTATTATAAATCACATTTCAATTTTTTATAAAGAAGATGAGATAGCTTAAGAATGGAAAACTGAAAATTTTAAAAGGATATTTCAGACTAAAATAAGATTTAAAAAAATAATTACTATAGTGCCCTCTGTTGGTATTAGTTTGAAGTTCTGATATATATAACCTGTATCACCGACTTTTAAAGTTATTATTCTGTTAAAAAATACCACTTAATTACAAATATTAACAAAAATTACGTATGAAAATCTTTCAACAAAACAATTTTACAAATTTAATAATTATAGGCTACTTATTATTATTATTTTTTACTAATGAAAACCTAATAATGTTTTGATTTTTGATTTTTTTTTTATTTCGCGCAAAACTGCTCGAGGGTTACTTGCGCTAGCCGTCTCTAATTTAGAAGTGATAGACTCAAACGAAAGCAACTCTTAATCAACGAAAAGCGGGATTGACCGTCACAGTATAACATCATGAAAGAGTAAGCATATTTGATGACGGGATTCGAACCCGCGACTCGCAGATTGTGAATAGAGCGCCTTAACCACCAGAGTTTAAAAATGTTTGATTATCCGAATATATTCATTAAATCATTGACAATAAAATCTTCTTCACGCAATAGATAAAATATTTAAACTAATTTAAGCGTAATCACGGGCTAACATGAAGATAATGCTATTCGAAATGTATTTAGCTAGATGCATTATGGGACGTTGGGAATTATGTCTGATGCTACTTAGGCATCTTTATCACGGATATACAGACGGATGAGAAAGGTCTTGTTACGCTAGTTTCCTGTTTATCATTATGTCCTACCGTAATCATTTAAGCATGAAAACTGCAAACAAAAAAACTCAAAAAGGCTGCATTTTGTTTGTCAATTCAATCAGAAAAAAAAAAATCCTACCACAATGGGAAAAACAAAACACTTAACAAAACGGATGTAATACTGACATCACGTTCAGCACGCTTATACGGGAAGTTCAAAGTTAACTTTCTGAGTAATAAAAGTTTTGGTATTACTCTTCTTTTATCTCGTACACAAAACGTTTTACTAAAGCATCCTGTAAAACACTGACACATTCAACGTATATACAGCGTGGTCACAAGTAAATAGACACCACCTTTTCAGAAAAAATGAATTTTTTCAGTCATATTCACATGAATTGGTATATTTATAATTGAATTAATATCTAGTAGATCTTCCTTTCGCTTCGTGG
>NW_013666298.1:397019-398565 GCF_000517525.1 Limulus polyphemus
CCAAATTCTGCGAAATTCGCCACTGACTTATTCCACCATCTACTTGACCAACTATCCTTCCTTTAACAAAATCTGACAATTCGAGAGAACCTTGAGTTCTAGGCATGTTGTAGCACAAGATAATTAGTGTGCGGATCATTTTCATTTATATAGTGCTCTGTGAACACAAATTAGTTAGCATAAATCAGTTAAATGACGAAAAATTAGGTGTTTATTCACTTGTGATCACTCAGTGTACAGTTACACCATATGTAAAAACTGTTACGCTACCTAACCTACAATTGTATGAGGTATAACTCAACCTCTTAACAAGCTTAAACTACTGCTACTAAAACTAGTAGGACTAAGTTTCAGTGACACTATGAATTCATTGATTTACTTCTATATGGAAGCATATGTAACAACGAGAAAATAAAACTGTTTCTCACTTAACACGCCATTCAGTATAGCTAAGCCCCACTATAATCGCAGATAATTATGCACACACCCCTGAATCAGACTATCAGTAAAAAGTAAACCTTGAGACACAGTGTAACATAAACTAGCTATCCAAGTTTCGTTACACTAAGAATGACGAAGATTACCTTAACTTAGGGTTACCAGACGTCCCAGTAAAACTTATGTTTGTGTTTTCGTCCCGATCAGAAACATAAAATAAAAATTAAATTGTTCCCGGTTCTCTGTATCTAAATGTGAATTTTATATGTACGATTTATCATTATCTTGTAAGTTTTACATGGAGAATTATATAACAAAGATCACTCGGAACAGTGTCTCCTTCATCTCTGTTACATTTTCTTGATCTAACCTGTCACTGCGCAACCGCAGAAATTGAGATTTGTAGACAACCCCAGCAGAAAAAAAAATAGGCGTATTTTTATTTTAGTTTACTTACTTGTGATCTTAACTTGATAGACAAAACTTGTTAAAAGCTTATGGATTTAAAACGCGATGCAATAAACATCATATTATTTTGCAAATGTTGAAATATGTGTTATTGTAAGTTAAACTGTTTCAGAGTTATTACAGTGTCACTCTTAATGTAAAAAAAGTCCAAGGTTTCCACTCTGGAAATCTGGTTACCTTACGTTACCCATATTTGCCGGTAAAAACTGATAAAACAAATACTTGGTTAATTTAGAACACCAAACTGACAATACTATTATCACGTTAGCTATAGGAATCGAAGCTACCACTGCACTTACATGTCACTTAAAACAAGAGGAAATCCTCAATAGCCACGGCACTTGAAATTCTTTTAGGCAGGATTAGAGTAAATTAATCTACGAGACCAATTTTTTTCAGCTATATTTTTTCCCAACACACACCCATATATTTTAACTGACTATATATAATATAAAAAGTAAGTTTTCCGACACAAACAGTTCTTGTACTTCTAGCCCTGATGTAACTGCAATGGCGAATTTTTACTGTTATCTGGAAAGTAAAGATTGTTTTTTCTAACTTTGTTGTCAAAAAGCACTATTGTTGGACATAAACAGGCGTTTTTGCGATATATTCATTTTTGTTTTTCAGTTTCGGCTGG
>NW_013666298.1:398989-408392 GCF_000517525.1 Limulus polyphemus
ACAAAAAAACAAACAAACAAAACAAAAACAAACAGTTTCGGCTTCAGCTAGAACGAAGTGATTTGTTTGATTTAAAAATACACGTGAACGTAAAGAATAAAGGTCGTTTTTTTTCTAACCTATTTTGCCAAAATATCTCAATCCCTCCAGTACGCACTACGAATTCTGAATAACTCAATAACGGTGCTTAATTAATACACTTGTTTTCTCATATCGAATCAGGTGTCGCTAATAGTGTGGCTTGATAGGGCTGAGCGTTTTAAGAAAATAACGCTATAAAATGAATAATAGATAAATACTAGCGAACCAGCAAGCCTATGGCCCACATTTTAAGGGCTGCTATAATGCAAATTTAATTCCTTCAACTTAGTTACAACGTTAACTTTTAGGTCTTCTTATTTACGTGCTGTAATATAAATCAATGGCATATTTGGGGTCCGTTTTTGTTTTTCCTTTGTGCAAACCTGGGTGCCGAGACGAGTTGTTTACGATCAATTAGGAGTTGGTGCGACCAGCGGTTTAGGAGGAGTTACGTGACACACACACACGGAGACACTGAATATTATTATATTAATACCCGTGTAAAGAAGCATATTATGCTAATATAATAATAATAAGTTGGCAAACAACGATTTATAAGCATAATGAAGTAATTTGTTTTGAGAGGAACATACTACAGTGATCTGTCGAAATATGTAGTATGTTTCTCCCAAAATTAAATCACATTATTCTACTTATAAATTGTTTTTTGCTAACTTATTACCAAGATAAAAGGTAACACTATGAAAGAATGTTGGAAAATCTTGATTTTCATGGTGGTATATTACTAAGCTTGAGCTAAACTACCAACATTTAGCATTGGTAAACATTTCCTGAAATTGTGAATTCCTGTAAAAGTAAATAGCGCCCTTTCTTCGCGTCAGTATCCAAATAGTCAAGCCCTTATGATAGACTCTCATTCCAAAAGCTGGTTTCACTTAAGGAAAAAGTACACTTGAGGGGGGAATGTTAATTCTATGAGAAAGTATGATGTCCAAGGGATCCTAAGACGAAAGTGAAAACACGCATTATACGATGATCACATGATTATTATATTGTACAATCATACCGGCATGTAAATTGAAACATTGACAAGCGGTATAATTCATTGTTTTGACATTTCTTATCATTCATAATTTTCTAGGTGATGTACTTACATTTTATATAGTCTAAATTGGACTAAAGTCTGAAGAATATGTACCCTCTTAAATTATAGAACAGTCCCTCTCTACGTTTGTGTTGTCACAGCCCAGTCTTGCTGGGACAAACCTAATATAAAAAAAACGTCCACCACGTACCGCTGTTGTGCAAGAATCTCCTTCTTGAGGCTGCGGCGGGGCCGGATGAACCGGTAGATGGAGCCCCGGGCACTGGGGTTAGCTAAAGGACCATCCACAGAGATTGAACTCGACATGGCCGACGTTCCCGGCGCTCGCTGAATCAAAACCTGTCACAATTCATGCTTAGAAAAAGCGCAGTATTTGAAAGCCGACTTTTTGATTCCCATTTTGAGTTAATTAACAATTCATTTTAATGTTTATCGATATTTGTTTCTCTTCAGTCGATGGGCTCTTAACGTTCCTGCAGCACCAACCACATTGTAGTCAACCTTCACCTTCTACCAGCACAACACAGCTCATGATGATCAATTCGCAAGCTCCTGATTGGTTAATCGGGTCGACTATGCTACACCTGACTGGTTACATAAAACAGTGAGAAGCTACAGGTAGCATGCACTATTTGCCCTACGTGATGTGCTTGCTTCAAGTGAACAGTACCAAGTGTAGCACGTGCTGGAGCTTGTCCGATAATTAATGGAATGAAGAACGTCGTGAGGCACGACGTAACACTAAAAGAAGCGTGTGAAGCTCGTCTGGATGTTTGGATTCGCTGTCGCAAACCCTAGTAGGCGAGAGTGACACATGACAGGAACAGTGTGTGTTTCGCTAAATGAAAACACATATTCGACACAATATTTACATACTTCACGTACATACCAACACGCATATCAATACACAATACGTCGCCACTCGCTCTTGGAGTTGTGGGTCAACAGGAAAACTTGGATATTATGAGCAAGAACCAATAGAAATATTTCATATATTCATGTCACAGCTTCACAATCTACTTATAATAACATTTCAAATACGTATCACCTAAAAGACTGTGACGTTTTTTTTTATTTCAATTTCCTTCCACCAGACAAGAACAGAAGGACGTTGAATAGTGTTAACAGTTATGATAGCGAGATAGAAGTCTAAACACACCTTTGATTCCATTGTTACACGATACAGCGAGTAACAGCAAAACGTGCGTGATTTGAATAAAACCAGTTACAACTACTAGTACTCACGCTTGAAAACACAATGGGGAAACGAAAAAAATGTATGTAGACTATATTTTATAAGTGAAAAGATTACACCTTTGTACTGTTTTTACTTTGTTTTAACAAAAGCTATACGTAATTTTGGGTCATTTCGTACAAAAAAAAAAAAGAAAAACAACAACTTATAAAGTGGGTTACAGTACTTACAGAGCAAGCAAAACAAATATTAGAAGTCTCGATGATAAGTTCATTTGTATAATTGGTGCCTTTTAAACCACCTATTAAAATGAAAAAATATAGGACTTCAAGGATTTAGTTCCTAAAAACAAACAGTCATTTGTTACTTACAAGTTCTCTTGTTCTTGCTGCGTAAGAAATATGGTTATTCACTCGAATGAAAGAACAAACACCAATGAAACCAGGAATAGTGTGTTTTGACTGTCACTTTTATAATAGCACACCCACACCCCCAAAGTGCAGAATGCAATTTTTTGTTTTCTGTGGTAGCAGGACGCAAACCATGAACCATGAAACTCAAGAATCCGGGTTTCGATACCCGTGGTGGCCAGAGTACAGATATCCCATTGTGTAGCTTTGTGCTTAAATACAGACAAACAAACAAACAAATCACTTAAAGTCCCCCGGTAAGTCTACGGATTTACAACGCTAAAATCAAGGGTTCGATTCCCCTCAGTAGACACAGCAGATAGCTCGATATAGCTTTGCCATAAAAAGCACACATTTCACTTAAAGCTCCACCTTTTACTACTGACTTAATTGTCATAACCAACTCTTTTTTTCTTAAAGCTCGGTCCGACATGGCCAGGTAGTTAAGGCGCTGGATTCGCAATCTGAGAAGCGCGGGTTCGAATCCTCATCCCACCAAACATGCTCGCACTTTCAGCCGTGGGGCGTTATAATGTTACGGTCAATCCCACTATTCGTTGGTAAAAGCGTAGCCCAAGAGCTGGCGGTGGATGGAGATGACTAACTGCCTTCCCTCTAGTTCTTCACTGCTAAATTAGGGACCCTCGTGTAGCTTTGCGCGAAATTCAAAACAAACAAACAAACAAACTCTCCAAAATTGTCTATTAATTAGATAAATCAACTCACCATTACAGGATTAGAACTTAGAATTAACATGGTCAAAACATTTAAAGCCACAAATACATCCATTAGGCGTAATTTCTTTACGAACGTAACTATTCTGTAGATGGACATTTTAAAACTAATCACTTCAGGTTTATTTTTTACACAGATAAGACATACTTTATGGAACCTAGTCTATTCCATGCACTGATTAGCAGAAACAACAAACAATACTCGTCCTTCTTTGGTCGGGTTCAGGTCTTTTGTAGACCTGGGAGGGTCCGGTGCACTTGACCTTTTCCTCCCCCTTCAGCATGTTTATGTTCTTGCAGGAAAATATTAGTATAATTACTACAAGGGGGGATCAGAAATTTGCTAGGTTACCTGCGCACGTACTTTACACCCCAAAATCATGCAACTTTATTATAAATTTCGCGCCTTTGCGCATTACCGTGGGCAAGGTCGTTTTCGAATGACCCAAAATCCAATTGTATGTTGAGTCTGCGAGGTAACGTTTGTAACTTAAAGAATTTTCAGGTCAACTAGAAGATGAGTTTCCCATTAGCGACTGAGAATAAAACAGAAACAACTTCGAACAGTTCATGAATATGTATTATTCGTAAACGTGATATTAACCCTAAGTAAAAAAAAAAGCTCACATCCACACACTAAAAATACTTCAATTTTTCACTTGTGTAAAAATTACTCTTCTCTCAAAGACAGCCGAAAACCCATTACGGGAAGAATCTAACGAAAATATTTGGAATTTCCAAGTAAAAATAAAATAAACCATCTTTATAGTCAGGTGGTATGACGAAAAATAATATAAAATAGCGGTTCTTTGTTTGAAATGCAATACAACATGTTATGGGGTGTTTTATGAAGTCCTCTTTATGTTCCATTTCCCCCTTTATTTATTTATTTTCTAACAAAAGACGTTATGTTAGTACATTCATTCCGAAGTCTCATGAATATTACATTAGCAACCAGAGATCAAATAAAGCCCACTTACTAGTCTATACGCTTTGTAATAAAGTGCAGACATGATTCAGTGCTTGTCTCGGAGTGAAATGTTTTAAATCGTATAGTTATGAACATATTAACTCGGATATCTTGTTCTGCATATCTTGTTCCTTCATTCATCGAAAACAACAACAAAAAACAGCAGCAAACTATACTTGATTATTTAATGATTTAATCATAATAATAAAATTTTACATTGCCTCAATAAAATTCGATGGGGCAATAACATAAAACTTGAAACTTTGAATCTTATTCTTCTTGTCAGCACTGTATATGCTCTACGTCGGGCGTCGGTAATGTAATGTAATGATGACATATCATGCATTAATTTCTCTGACCTTTTGCCCATACGTTTCACGCACACATCAACGCACTTTTGGCTACATTCAGAACTTGCATATCAACACATTCAACACCTTCCAACAAATCCTGTACGAATTATAATTAACAATAAATGTAACAATAGAAACTTTATTCCAAGATCAGCAAAGTCGTTCGTAACAATATCAGAAATCAGCGATAGCATACTCTCAAAATGGCCACAGGCGAGTGAATATTTCCACACTACCTCTACCACGAAATAAATATCCGATGAGCAGTTGATCTAATGTTTTTGGACATCCTCTTAGCATTTCAGCATCTTAAATGAGACAGAAAAATGTTTAGATCCCACCAACTATCCTTTTCCCATTTTAAAATTTGGGTTCATCTCTCACCTTACACAATTTTGGAATCAAACAAGTTTTTATCAATCAAAAGGTTAATAAGTCATTTTAACTGTTTTATGTTTTAATTATTGAAATACCAAAGTTTCAGATACTCTTTTACCGTCAAGAAACAAATAAAAATGTGTGGGTATAAAACAAAAACTACACCAGAAAAAGTTTGACACCTGACTTCATATTAATTAGGTACGGTACGATACGGTATAAAGTTTGAAACTCGGCTTGTCACATAAACTAAATATGAAATTAAAAAGGTTACGAAAATACTGTTTTATATTAGATTACAAGCCAAAATTCTTGTTTAAAAACCATATCACCTAATCTGTACACAACATACGCAAATAAGTTGCTCTTGTAAAGTGTTTCGTAAACTAACACAACACAAGGAATGTTAAACAAAGGAATTCACACAGCAATTTCATGAAATTTGTACGTGGTAGAACAAGAAGATATATACAAATAGTTCAAGTGAAACATGAGAAAATTATATTAAAAAATGTTTTTACATTTGAACTGTTCCATAGCCAAAATATGAATATTCAACTACATTTTTTTTCAGTGACAAGAGACCGTACTTGATCAAATGCAACATTATTAAGTTCAGATCAATTTTAAGTGTTTAACCCTATTGACAATGAAAATTATTTGATAAAAGGACAACACCTGGCATTTGTGTCCACACACAGGATTTTTCAATAGTCAACCTTAAAATAAATATTATATATATATATTTATTCAATTTGGTAGTGTAATTAAGCTATTCCATTTTTCTCTTAAATAAAGTTCTACTGTAAACTTTTTTTTTTGTTGCAAAATTGTGGAAGGATGACTTATAACCACACGTCTGTTTCTGGGAAGGTTTCTTACTGGGGCTAACCAACGACGTGAATTAACTTTAGAGAATCCATCATGTGACACGCCACTTTAAACAGAATGGTTAACAAAGAAGATAATATGTGTTGTTAAAATCTTATATGTAGCGAAAAAATATATATACACATAGCTTCATAAGGAAGGCGACATCTCAATAAGAATAACCACCATCGTCTTGGAGTTTTATATTTGTGCTTGAAACAACGATACGTGTCAGTTCCGCCTTCAAAGAACAATAAATTATGCTTGTTTAAATACTAAAGTGACTGTCAGTTTTTTTTTTTTACATAAGCAATCTGCTCAATTTTACTCGTGGTTTGATATTTAGTTTACTCAAACAAACAAATAAATAGTCGATCAACATAACAAATGATCTCCTCCCTATTCCCTCTTTAAGAGATAAGCTTTTATGTTAGGTACACTCCAATTCTAAAGAAGTCTCACTGCATATTCTGGGGCCCGGCACGGCCAGGTGGTTAAGGCACTCGACTCGCAATCTGAGGGTCGCTGGTTCGAATTCCTGTCACACCAAACATGCTCGCCCTTTCAGCTGTGGGGGCGTTATAATGTGACGGTCAATCCCACTATTCGTTGGTAAAAGAGTAGCCCAAGAGTTGGCGGTGGGTGGTGATGACGCCTTCCCTCTAGTCTTACACTGTTAAATTAGGGACGGCTAGCGCAGATAGCCCTCGTGTAATTTTGCGCGAAATTCAAAAACAAACAAACAAACAAACTGCATATTCTGGTCAACTCACCGTAGGGTCCGGATTATTGTTGGTTCTTTTGTTATAAACAGCAACAAACTTATCTTGCAACTGAATAAACCGAAACTTGCACAGTTTTAAGTGGTGAACCATAGTAAAATGTTAATGATTGATAACAGAACTTTTTATATTAAATTCAGTCATATTTCAAGACCGAGGTTTAGAGTCGGTACACTCTTCAAAATAAATAATCATGATTTTCACAAAGCCTTATAAAAATTGTTAGACAAACTTTCTAGCATACTCGCGAACTAACGCTCAGCTTCATTAGTAAGTACTGTAAAGTGTAAAGTAACTATATTTGATAAATGTGGTCACACGGAATCCTGAAAGACAACTGAAATTTGTGGGAAGTTGACAGCCATCTTTAATGGATCTTGAACCTGCTTCATTTGGAAAGCAAAACGTTTACTGATATTGAAATAATGCCAACTGAAATAAATACAGATCTAAAACAATTTATTTTTTTTAATGTCCAAATAAACTAAGTTTATTTTATTTCGTAGTTAAGGTAGTTTAAAGACACTGATTTAAAAATGTTATTTAGTTGTGAGCAAGTTTGATAATCATGTGTACGTAACATGCTCAAATCATTTTCTGAATCAACTTTAAAAGTTAGGGATAAGTACCAGACAAGTAGAAATTAAAAATCAGATAACAAATAGAGAACGTTTCCACTCCAGATACCACGAAGCAGTTTGCAAGAAACATTTTTATTTGGGCCAGCACATCACAAGTTGGCTACTGTTACTGCTAATGTTCAAGATATTGGAACGAGATTGCTAGAGGACTTATTTCTGCTAAGATTACGGCATACAAAAAATAAAAGTGTAGTCAAATATATAGTGCTGTACAAAAGTGAAATGCAATTAAATATTAGAAAACAAAATAGTAAAGTTCCAGTTTAGAGCTTCCATAAGAGCAAGAATGAATCATAACATAATAAAAGTAAGGAAACGATTGTTTGTTTTTCTAATTTCGCGCAAGGTTACACGAGAGCTATCTGTGTTAGCCGTCCATAATTTAGCAGTGGAAACTAGAGGGAAGGCAACTAGTCATCACCACTCACCGCCAACTCTCGGGCTACGATTTTACCAATGAATAGTGGGATTGACCGTCACATTATAACACCCCCACGGCTGAAAGATTGCGAGCCGAGCGCCCTAACCACCTGGCCATGCCGGGCCTTAAGGAAACGAACTCTATGGAGTGTATAATGCCAGTTAAAAAAATAATAATGATAAAATTTTTGAGTACAACATCAGTAGTGATTTTAAAACAACATTGCACGGACACTGTTTAAACTGTAGCGAGCAAAGGCACAATGATAAATTACTTTATCACATCATATACCGTATAATCATGAGTGCTCTACAGCATCAAAATTATACTCCAAGTTAGCTTAACAATAATTGTATCATGTTCAAAAAAAACGTCAAAAGTATTGAAAAAAAAGTCTTGTTTATTTGATCTTCGAGCAGTTCTTCTAACATGTGCGTTATTATTTCCAGCTATTTTCCTATCTTGTCTCTAATGATAAAGCTGTTAATTAATGTGATAAGCAAACCAAAAAATATACAGAGTGACACTTTATTATCTTTGCAATTTTTTAGTAAATAGAATTATTCTAATTGCTCATTTTTAAAATCAAAGAAAAAAACTATAATTTAAGCAATATTATACTGTCCCAACACCCTTAAATTATTTGCATACGTATGAGCATTAATAAAAATGCATAACTGGTTGTATGAAAATAATCGGGATTAGCATTGCTATAATATTACATACTGAAATTAACCACTACTAATGGTACTAAACCAAACACATAGCCAGTATTAAAATGCTTTGATAACCTCATTTTAACAACAACAACAAAATAAAAAAAACAAGATAAAACTTCGAAAAAATTTAAAAGTCATTAAAAGAGAATTCGCATTAAACTTTCACATTTTTTATTATAGATATTTAAACTTGTCAGTAGTTATTCAATGTGATTAATTTCACGTGATGACGAATTAATAATACCCAAAATTTCGTGACTTATATTTACTTATAAACGAATTTTATATATACAACTTAAAACTGTGTACCGACAAAATCACAGGTGTTTACTAAATATACTAATGGAGATATTTTTAAACTAACCGAAATTTTAAGTTTTATAGACATCTTACTGCAGCTGAGCTATTCTTGAAAGTTAATTAATACGGTTGACAAGTCTGGCTGAATAGTTCGACAGTTATTGTATCACATCTTTAAGTAAGCAACCCAATTACACAAAAACTAATTACCTTGGTTAACTGAATTCAGTTACTCAGATATTGCTAAATAAGGATATATAAATAAGGAATAGAAGGTAATGCAATTAATTGTACCACAGATCTAAGTAAACAACCCAATTACACAGCAAGTAATTATCTTTTATAACACAGCCAGTTACTCATATATTGCTAAATAAGGATATATAATTAAAGGATAGAAGGTAATGCAGTTATTGTACCACAGATCTAAGTAAACAACCCAATTACACAGCAAGTAATTATCTTTTATAACACAGCCAGTTA
>NW_013666298.1:408697-412363 GCF_000517525.1 Limulus polyphemus
AAAACTAACAACCTTGGTTTACTGTATTCAGTTACTCAGATATTGCTAAATAAGGATATATAATTAAGGGATAGAAGGTAATGCAGTTATTGTACCACAGATCTAAGTAAACAACCCAATTACACAAAACTAATAACCTTGGTTAACTGAATTCAGTTACTCAGATATTGCTAAATAAGGATATATAATTAAGGGATAGAAGGTAATGCATTTATTGAACCACAGACCGAAGTAAACAACCCAATTACACAAAACTAATAACCTTGGTTAACTGTATTCAGTTACTCGGTTTATTTTAAATATCGGATGTTCGTCTGCAAGCATGTCATTAAAAGTCGGTTGAATGTGGCGTACAAACGTTCCAAAATTGTGAAGAGCATTTTTAACGTTACAAAAGAGTAAAGTTTGACGTTCGTTTAATAGTCTAATGTGTTAGAAAAGTGATATACTTGCAACTAATTCAAACCCCTGATTTATTATTGTGTGCAAGTACAATGAATGATGGTTCAAACCAGTTTACAATGTGCAAAGAATTAGAAGAAAAACAGAAGAATATTGCAATTTAAAGACTTGCAATTCAAGTTTGATTAGTTTGTTTTCAAACCCAAAGCTACACAATGGACTATATGCCCTTTGGCCACAGCTGATATCGAACCCCAAACTTAAATGTCATAACCCCTCAACATCACCACTGACCAATCGGGAGTCGTGGTGATCTAGGTCACTGTCTGAAGGAGTGACGTGTTATATAAGTCGAAACAGATTTCAATTATTGTCGGGAATTCAAATACACATACGCTTTTAATTTTGGAAAGCATGGCCACTGGCAACTGAAAACCAGTTAGCATTATTAAACCTAATCTAACAGAACAAAAATAAAATCGGGGACTGGAAATGAGCAGAACAGTTCAAGTTATTACAAAATCGATGTAATTAAAATTCCAAATTGCTCATTTTATAGTAAGAAGAAAATATTTTGGAAAAAGAGTTGCATCACTAAGCAACCGAATGTTGTAAAGTTTTATTGCCAAATAATAGTTCAAGTTAATAGTCACGTGATGAATTATTTCCTGAGGCGCCGTCTGGCATTTATTTTGTTTTATCTCAATACTACAGTTCATGGCCAGTTATAGCCAACCCAATGCTCACTTGAAAAAAGCCAATGCAACGAGAATTCACATATTTTAAAAATAATGACAAATTTAAAATTTTGAATAACAGGATAATGTTTTAGTTCCACAGTAATCTCTGTTTTGCGATTTCAAGGATTTTTTTTTTTATATATTGTAAGCAGGAAAGAGAAAGGTTGGCACAATTAATAGCATGTAAAGAAGAAGAAGGGTCACCTTGGGGGTTATGAACTGATACTAAATAAATTAGGTAGATAACGTGTCTATTACTCGTGACTTACGATTTCAGAAACAGCATTATTGGAGCTTATAAGCATCTCGCTGTCACAGAGTTAGCGTCTGGTGAGAACAAATACTGTGAATATTTTATCTTGTACAGAATCACGTTTTGAATATCAAAGTGGGTCGTTCATCAACGCACAGATGAGCGAGCTCGTGTTGTAAAACCACTTCGAGATACCTAAGATGCGAAAGCCAATTTATAGGCTTACCAATGACTCGTGATTCATAAAGTTCGTGAAACATTATTACATCAATAATGTGTTCGATAAATCATGTGCGATACGTATCACGAATAATAGATATATAAGCCAAAACACTAATCGTAATACTTTTCCCGCGTCATCATGATCCACATCTCCATTTATTTTTTCATTTGAAGGGGTATTATTGGTGGCATTGACCAATTACTATAGTGATAAAGAGCGCTTTCTAGTTATACATTTGTCACAATAAAAAAACTGACAGTCTTTCTAACGTTAGACGTTAAATAAGCAGAAAAAAGCTACTTCTAATAAAAAGGTATTTTATATTGCAGAAGTGGTACTGATCTTTAAGTTGATAAGTCTAAAGATTCAGCAAAGCATTTAGTGGGGTTTCAAGCCTAGAGCCCTCAAACTTAGCTCTGAGCCATCTATGGGTAGAATTTGTTTTGACCTTTATAAAAAGTTGTTACAGTCTTTTTAAAACACTGCTATAAATTCAGTCATATTAAATCTCATTCCAAGGGATTATTGAAAATCCAATTTTATTCTTTTACCTCTAATGCTAATACTCGGGGTTGGATCCTTATGGTGGTCATAGCAAAGTAGATAGCTCACTGTGCAGATTTTTTCCCTAAACATACTATCAAACATTTAAATATAGAGTGTCTAACTTAAAGTGAACATCTAAACTCAATTAATGGACCTTTTTTTGTATCCATTTAACAGTCTTATTTATTATAATTTACGTCACAAAAGCGCTAAAAACCTAAAATAATTTGGTATTATCTGCAGGTCTAATTTTGTTTTGTTTGTTTTCATTTTGAATACGTCACATTTTAATTACTCCAGTACTTCAATAGGGACTCAATCGTCCCCCAGATCAATCGCTCACTTAAATTAGGCCCTGCATCTAAATACATAATCCTAGTAGATTTTAACAAAACTGTTATACTTTGTAATCTAATGTTCATGTGATACATCTGAAGCGAAATATTGTTCTATGTTAACGAAGATTGTTGTTGTCTTTTTAAATTACCCTATGGTAAGAATTCATGTTTGAGCCATCAACAACTGTAGTAACATTCCTAAAGGCGTTTCACAACTTCACACATCTGTTCAGAAGCTCTTTTAAACTTCTGCATCCAAAATCATTTAGCTTAGCAATGTCTACCAAGTATTAAGTGCTTCAACAAGTGACTTCTCATACATCTTTTATACCAGTTCTGCGGGGTACCGCAATGAATTTGGTACACTGAAGTAAATTAAACAAACAATTGCAGCAAACATGTAGATCAAACACTGAATAGAAATCTATCATCAATCACGCTTTGTGAACATAATTTATGGCTATATTTCTTTCACTTCCGAAAACTAATGGATGGTCCCCGAACGAAAATTCAACTGATATAGCTAATTGTTAATAATGAATATATTTAAATGCGTTTGAAATATTGGTAAAGTGGTAGAAAAAACTGATAAACGGATAATGGAATTAGTTAGCCATTTCTTTGTACAAAACGAAATTTTGAAACTGATTTCCCGCTGTCAAAGACAAAGATATTAGGAGTGGTTCAATGAATTCACCCCTCTATTAAGTAAAGCCATAAACCCCTCATCAGCGGAAGGTTTAAACTACATTTCAGTTTGAATATTCCATCGATATACAAAGGGGATTAAAATATTCTATGTCTCCAAAAACCTTGTTCTATTATAAAAAGCGTATTTAGGATTGTTCCCGACAGACTCGGGAGTTTAAGTAAACTTCATTGAACTAGCTCTTCCCCGTTGTTTAAGAAACGAAATAATTAAAAACGTTAACAATATACCAAAACACTTAAACTGAGAGACACAAGCAAGAAAAATATGAAAGACTGATAATAAAACATTGTATCAACTGCTGCATGAGATACACAAATTACAAAACGTCTTTCTGTTCTGGTCTTCTTTCTGTTTTACGGCCCGACATGGCCAGGTGGATAAGGCGTTCGACTCGCAATCTGAGGGTCGCGGGTTCGAATCCCCTTCCCACCAAACATGCTCGCCCTTTCAGC
>NW_013666298.1:412757-421354 GCF_000517525.1 Limulus polyphemus
AGGGACGGCTAGCGCAGATAGCCCTCGTGTAGCTTTGCGCGAAATTCAAAAACAAACAAACAATCTTTCTGTTTTCTACCTAAACAAACAAATTGTTTTGTTTCACGAAGGCAATCGAATCAAACCTCTGGTGGTTTTTCATACGGTTGTATAAGATTCCCTTAGATCAATTTTATAACTTAAGCGATTAAATATTAGAAATATACTAATTATTCAGTTGTATGTGTTCTTATGACCTCAATTATAAATATGTTTGCAGATACCGATACGTTCGACATGATACTGCCAAGAAAGGCTTTAAATGCTTGTGCGAATTTACGTATATACCAGAGCAATTGAAACATGCATATAAAAAACTTCATTTAAAACAGTGTTTATCAAACGGTGGGTTGGGGGGTCGCGAGCAGGTTTCCAGGGGGGTCACGAGCTCTCTGCACTTAGTCAACTTTATTTTTTGACTCCTCGAGGTGCACATATTACCTTTGTTATGAACTATGACGAACTGTTTTTTCATCATCCTTGTAGAAATAATGGGGGGGGGGGCGGATACGGAGGTCGTCTGGCAAATCTGACAGAAAACATTGATTTAAACTGTTCATTAGACGTAATACAATGCCGTTACAGCATTCCTTTATAGGAGTAAGATAAAACTAAAGTTAAAACTGATAAAATAAGGCTACACGAGTATAACATTTATAAAGAGTCACATTGTCCCATCGCCAGCAATAAGTGAAATTCTTGTACGGTTTTATGTGAGCATATATCAAGTCATGTATGTATTCTAAGTGTACACAACATGGCACATTAACACCAAGTTTTTAACTAAATATTTTATACTTGCATCAGAGTTTTGCCTAGATAATTTGTATCCTAGCTCAAAGCACCATACCCATTACGAAATGAATTTATCTTTGTACGATACCTCAACAGTTTCGCATAATTTCACGTAAAGTTTGCGATGCATCGTGACTAAGACAACCAAAAAATTGTGATATTAACGTTCTTCATAAGGTGGACTTTACTTGAGAAATGATAAATCTTTAGTTATTCTGTCCTCGTTAAAGGGCAGTGGATATACTGTTATCAAACAGTTTCCCTGTCTTCTTTACAGGTTAACGCTGTCTATAAAATGTTTGGTAGTTTCCTCATTAAATTCTTCCCTATCACAAAAGTTTGAAAAAAGAAAATTCAAGCAACGCTACCTCCAACTAACGCAGGTTATCGCGCAGTGAAGCTATTTACATAATCTAAATAAAACATGGAGGGCTTACCGTCTCTCTTGTTTCATAGAGCAATATAGTTCATCATATTAGTGAATAATTTTACAACTTATAACAAGGAAAAGGTAAAACTAAGGTCATATTTGAAGTGTGGTTACTACTAATTATAATATTTGCTACAGAAGGATCCGTATTTCAATGTGTCTGGTGATAACGAATATGAAAGGTAACGAACTGCATGGCAGGTATGTTGGGTCACTGATATTCAAATGTCCTTGAAGCAGATGAGCTTGTTGCACGAGAAGGTTGAGTGCTCTGCAGGAATGGTATCTAGTTACCAAACGCTCCAACATAATAATTTAAAAATTTGTTAATGTCTTGCTTATAAAACGTTCGTATACTATAACAGTATAACGAGGTCTCTGATCTCATGCCAATCATATAAAAACGGACTAAAGTATAAATACGTGCAAAAAAGTGGAACGCATAATGACCACGATATTTACTTAGTACATGGACGGTCATTTAATAATTGTTATGAATTTCGCGCAAAGCTACACGAGGGCTAGCTGCGCTAGCCGTCCCTAATTTAGCACTGAAAGACTAGAGGGAAGGCAACTAGTCATCACCACCCGCCGCCAACTCTTGGTTTAATCTTTTACCAACGGATAGTGGGATTAACCGACACATCATAACGCCCCCACGGCTGAAAGGGCGAGCATGTTTGGTGGGACGGGGATTCGAACCCGCGACCCTCAGATTGCGAATCGAGCGCCCTATCCACCTAGCCATGCCGGGCCTCGTTTAATAAAACCAAAGTTTAATGATTTACAACCAAGTACACAAGCAGAGCATAGTGAAACATGGGATGTCAGTCCCTATATATATGTTTAATTGTCACATTCGCCAGTCACTGATATGCTAAATCATTTGAATGATATATATATTTTCATTAGTGCCCAAATAATAACACTTTGCTGAGCAGAAAACTCGAATAACGATCCATAATGGAATGTATACGGTTATTTGAATTTCTAGTAAAGCTACGCGCCGCTATTCCTAATTTTGAACTACTGACCAGAGGAAAAGCAGTCAGTCAGAAGCACCTTGCCACTCACACTAAGGGAATGACTGTCACGCGTTACTCTTATAACGCATGTAACGCATTCACAGCTTAAAGTGCGTGGAAATTTGTATTGTATCGCACGGATATATATATATATATAAAACACTATAACAAAAATATATGTTTGTCCAATTATTGTTATGAGCCTGTGAGTTTTTGTTTTTACTACTGGTTACAAAAAGCCGTGCTAGTACTCTCATTCAGTGCAAAGAAATTCACATTTCTTAGTTTTGCTAACAAACAATAACAAAAAACCAAAAATATATTCGTGAAACGTTTGCACTTGGTGTTATAAACAGAAGCTGAGATTAAATTAATCAGTTTGTGGTATTTGTGCACCAAAGAGCATAATTATGAAATACGAGTGTAGGACAGTGTCCGGTGTTATACCTAGACATCCACTAAATCCTTCGGCGGGTGTAAAATTGGAAGTTGTCTTCCTGTTGCATTTTTTCAATTTGTGACTTGGAAAGATAAGTTTGTTTCGTGGAAAGTTGCACGAGGGACATCTGCACTAGTCGTCCCTAATTTTGAAGTGACAGCTTTGAGGTAAGGCAACCGGTCAACAACACCTAATGCCAACTCTTGGGCTACTCTTGTAAGATTTAATAGTGGGTTTTAACCGTCTCTTTTATAATGCGCTTTCGGCCCAAAAGTGTGTAGCGCAATTTTTTGTTTTGTTTCCGAGGTAACGGGACACGAACCAAGAACCCACCAGATCTTCAGACTGCTACATTAACCACTGGGCCGCACTAGTTTTTGATACAAATAAAATGCACTTAGTAGTAGATCATGTCAGAAATATAAAGATAACATTAAGTCAGATAATAAACCTATAATGTACTGTCGTTTATTTTAATGTTTTGGGACTTTTATCAGCGAAATAAGGAAGTTCAGCACAATACATGAACTTTTCTCTCATCCAGTGCTTATTAATGAGGCGGAATGTTTGGTGTTGGAATCATGCATGATTTATTTTATTATAATGTTTTTGAAGTGGAAGGATAACTTATGAAGACAGAAAATAAAAGTAGTAAACCAACATTCATGTATAACAGCCTTTTACCAATTAGAGGACTTGTATTTTAATGGCACTGTTTCAAATGTTCTAGCTTATATACCAATCAGATGCAACAGCTCAAATAGAACAAATATATGCACCACATCATTAATGTACGAATCTCATGTAATATAAATATATATAAAAAGAGCCTCATTTGTAAGAGATAATAAATGTAAATAATATTCGAGTTTAGTTTTAAAACACACTCTCTCTTAAATAAGAGCTCTGAAACAGATGCCCCCATTTTAAATTTTAGTTTCTTTAAATTCAAAATTCTTTATTTGATATATTTCGCGCTAAGCTACACGAAGGTTATTCCGCTAGCCGTTCCTAATTCAGCAGTGATAGACTAGAGGGAAGGCAAGTAGTCAATAACCACCCATCGCCAACTTTAGGGCTACTCTTTAACCACCTAATAGTGGGATTGACCGTCACACTATAACGCTCCCACGGCTGAAGGTGTAGGCATGTTCGGTGCCGGGGATTCGAACCCGCGACCCTCAGATTACGAGTTAAGCGCCTTAACCACTAGTCCTCATAATTCGTGAACATTTTATTAGTAACGCTTATATCTGTTTTGGCAATAGCGATTTGGTCACTTCTGAAAATGTTAACAGCAGCATTCTTCACACTAATCATGACAGAAAATAGTAGCTAATGGTATTGCGATTTTCCACAACAAAAGGTGACTAAATAAGCTTAATGCAACCAGAAAGTAGTTTTTCAACACGTTTTTATAGCTATCTAAGTATAAAACGATTTCAATAGGGGGCATTATGTGTTTCGGTAGTTCACATTCTTTTTCTTCTGCAATATAAGCTTGTCTTCTTTCCCGAATAAAATATAATAAAAGCTTAATGCTACGGCGTAACATGTTTCTATACAAATGATGAAATAATTATTTTCTACATTGTTTTACATAATGCCACGGCGTAAGATGTTTATATACAAATGTTGAAATAATTATTTTCTACATTGTTTTACATAATGCCACGGCGTAAGATGTTTATATACAAATGTTGAAATTATTATTTTCTACATTGTTTTACATAATGCCTCGGCGTAAGATGTTTCTATACAAATGTTGAAATAATTATTTTCTACATTGTTTTACATAATGCCACGGCGTAAGATGTTTCTATACAAATGTTGAAATAATTATTTTCTACATTGTTTTATATGTGTTGTAGATTTTTTGTCATGCCTTTACATGATGCAAAAGAATGCAGTACATAAAATCGTTAGGAATCACTTTTTAATAGTAACAATCAGATTAAAAGTAGCAATACACTTGAGATTTGCAATCTTTCCCGCCACAGATTTTGACCTTTTAAGTTCCAAACAAGTCGGAAATACCAAAAAGGTCATTACAAAGACAGCTGGGTGTAGTGGTTGTAGGTGTGGTTGGTGTTCTGGAAAATACCCAGATTACTGAAAAGTTTATCTATATAAAAGTGGTTGCACAATAATACATTTAACAACTTGTTTTCTTGGAAACAAACAAACACAAACACACACAAAACAGAATAAACAACAAACAGGGGAATTATGGTTCTAGGGTTGAGCCTGGTCCAATGTTTAGTATGCCAGATTAAGGATCTGTGGATCCCTCTGTTCGCTCCTGTCACCGGAATAAATATAATAAAAAAAAAAAAATCGTGCTCCGCACTTTGGGGGCGTGAGTGCGTTATAAAGGTGACGTTCCAATCCCATTAATCGGCCAGACCAGAATAACCCAAGAGTTGGCGATCGGTATTGTTAGCTGGCTGGCTTTTCTTTAGGCAGTCATTCACATTTAGGGATGGATGGCTTTACTCAATGGCGGAAAACAAACACAGACGACCGTCTTTCTTAGAAAACGTATTAAACCCGAAATTATCAAGAAAATACAATTGAAAATATTTCAAATAAGACCAGAGATCTCGTTATAAGTTCTACATTTCATTTACCATTAAATGAGAAAAGTAAATCACTTAGCAGCAAAGTTAATAACATAAAACAATGTACACAATCCTTTTCCATTTTTAGTTTTAATAACTGAGAAGCATAGGGTTTTAGGTTAACGCTACTGTGAGATCATATCTCGTCAACCCACGTTAAAACCGATAAAGAGAAAACTTGAATACTTCACATTTTAAAAGACTCGAATCAAAATTCTGTATATTCCGTATATTATATTATTATTTATATAACTAGGTACGAAACTGTTCGGAGCGAAAATAACTAATGATTTGTGTTTCTAGCATGTAATTAAAAGATCTTGCATTACTTATCGTTCTTAGAAACGCAAGAAACGTGTAATAGGTTTCTTATTCTGAGAATATCTAGTTGTTTGCGTTGGTGCATAAAAGGAATTACTGTAGTGTGGGAAGATGGAATGGATACTGTTAACTTGATGACCATTTGTTCTTTACGACTTGTACTTTAGTACCTTGAGATACAACTGCCCCATCTACAGCTTATCAATGCTCGTATCTGAAATAGGGGTAGAGTAGGTGTGTGTGCGACGCGTAGATCATAAAGAATGTTGACTGTCAGAGAGTTGGGGCTTGAAGTGTTGCGCCACAGACGGCTTTGTAAAGTAGCAACATCTATTAAAATTAAAGTTTTCTTTTGTTTACGTAAATGAGTTGGAGTGAAAAGCTAAGAATTTAACCCTAAAATTACTTACAAAGTCCATATTTTTATGAACTATTTGTGCACCCTATTGTTTGTTGGTCCATAACTTTTTGGTTATAGCATCCCTAATAACATAACGGAAATATAAAAAACTACCATCAATACGATAATTAGCCACATTAATTACTGCTGGAGTCTCCTGCGTAGATTACAACAACAAAAAATAAATAAACAAGCGATTTCACACTCCTTTCGCTCTGCATTGAGTGTTATAATGAACAAAAAAATACCTTTACTCAATAGTATGGAATATATGGTTCTCAACCAACAGTGAACAGTACAAAAACAAGTCCATAAGCTGAGGATTAAGAGTAAAATTTCCACTCGTACATCTTATAGTTAACAGAACAAATTGTACTTATAGAGATTGCAACAAAGAAGCTCTGTACAAAAAATTTGTTGTGTGTGTAATGCTGTGTTATATTTTGGTCCCATATCCGGGAAATAAAACTTGAGGTTTTGTTCAATCTTGCCATTTTCACTCAAAAATGTACAAAAATCAAGACGACCGTCAAATATAATACAAGCTAGAAAGGTGATTTAAGATACTTTTATAACACTTTAGGCATCCATAAACTCAAGGAAGCAAAACAAAAACTGTGGCGCTAGGCATTCAAGGCTTTTTTCACAATTATTTTTAAACGAAATTGAAGATACTATAACTTGTGTTCCAGATAAGACAGAACTACAATGTAACGTATTAGTTTGGTGTCGTAGACATCTAGGAGTCTGCCAAAGCACAATAGAAATATATAGGGTTAAGCATTTGAGGCCATCTTGGAAGACTCAAGGTTACTTCCCATCATAAATATACGATTCAACTTTTCTGTAATTGGTAATTTTATGTTACACGAAGTACGCATGATTGGAGTAGTCGACCCAAAAACCCAAGTAGTATAAAGGATGGCACAGAGTTTCTGAGCTCAAAACCCCAAAGAACGAGTAGTTACACGAAGAAAGCAAACTAACAGAACCAATTATCAGTCATAAGAGACTTACACAAGTACTATCAACAAGCAGAATCTGAGAGACATAAATAGAGACAGGTTTCTAAATTTCCTTTGGATCAGATTAGCTTTTCCAGTGGCACAAATAATGCTATTTGTGGTTCACAGGTAAAGGCAGAATCGGTTCATTATAATCAGATGTTACAACTAATCTACTACCAAGCTGTAGCTATAACACTAATCGAAACCGATATATTGAAAGCTGTGTACGTTTTGTCAGAAATCTACCAAAACTAGTCTACATTCCGCATTATGTTTTAACGCTGGCATAAATATAACTGAGGCAGTAGTTGTTGATCCTACACTAAGCATAGCATCAGCAGATTGACGTGAGCTTAATATCTTGGAGCTAGATATTGGATATAGAATTATTATTCTAAGCTGATATTTTGGGAAGTTTATATAACATATAGATTATATTAAGTTATATTTGAAACGACACTGACTTGACTTTTGGCAATGAACCTTAAAATGTTAATTCAACTATTTAATTTAGTTTTTCACTGGACTTAAAGATGTTTAAAATACCAAAATATGGTATAAAATCACTTGTATCCTGAATAATCTGATGTAGATTCAGCTTCTTTTATAAGAAAAAATAGATTATTTTTTTAAAATGACCTTGCAGAACCAAAAAATTGGTTTTAATAGATAACCCTATGCCTAAAACATCATAAAACGATTTACATCGGTACACTATCTTGAGAAGATAAGATGACGTAGTGATATGTTTTGAAAAATGATCTTGACCTTTCACAGATGACCTTGAATGTTTAGTCTTACGCTTCTAACTCTGCTTCCATTGAATTCTTGGATGCTTAAGAATGCCAGCAAATAGATTTAAATCATGCGACTATCATGAGTAGGTCAGAAGTTATAATGACTTGTGTTATGTTCTGTGGATATTTTTTTTTTCTAAACTGTTGAGTCTAAAACACAAAATTGAAGTTGGCATACAAAATTTTAAGACTCAACAAGTCCGACTTGCATAAAAATCACTGTATACCATATTATACTCAAAAATGCTTTAACAATCATTTTCCAGATTTAGGACCAGACTATTAAAATATGTTGCATATTAAATAGGTCGATTACATAATAGCCTATTAAACAATATTGGCCTTATTAGTTATGTTCTGCCTTTTGTGGGCCAGCAGTAAGTTTACAGATTTACAATCCTAAAATCCGGGATTCGATTTTACTCAGCGGACAGAGCGCAGATGGATTATTATTTAACTTTGTGCCACAGAAACTTACAACAAAAACAGCAACTTACTCTTAATTTCATTGTCTTTAATTCACAAGTTTCAAAAGAAGTAACAATTTACATCTTTGAAGTAGCAAGTGTAACTTAGATATGGTTGTGACATTAATTAAATCATTTGAATCGGCTTTACATTAGAAATAAATCAAGTAAAGTGTAGGGGTTCCTGGAATATGTTATTCATATTGTTACTTTTGTTAATTTCCCGTAGAAATTCTTTCCATGAAACTTCAGCGAT
>NW_013666298.1:421375-431200 GCF_000517525.1 Limulus polyphemus
CAATTTACTTACGGCTTGACTCGATTATCTCTATCTCCAATCTCTATATCTATCTCATTCTGCTTTATTTGCCGTATATACTAAAAAAGAGGGCGCCTGGAACAGACTAGAGTTGCCAGGATAATTCATGATCCTTCGAGAATCTCATGACGTGTTACCAGAGTCACGTGACTTCCGCTGTCGTAACAATATTTTAATAAAATAAATGAAATGTTCGTGATGTTTTAACTTTAACATCTGATTCAAGCACTAATTATTTTTCATTAGTTACACAAGCTGTCTGCAAGAACCACCTGGAAAAATTGTGCCAAATACACAGGGGCTATTTTAAGGAATTGAATATTACCCCTTTGACACTTATGGCATCCAGTGGTAAAAATCCTCGGGACTATATAGCGAATCTGAGCACTCTACTGTGCTGGATGCACTCATTGCATCGAAACCCAAATATTTATGCCAACAATGCATTGCGGTCAGTCTCCTTTGCTTAAAAACAAGCGCAATAAAATTTTCCTTATTGAAATAACACAAGGAATGACAAAAAAAAACAGTTGTAAACGGCCCACTAGACAATCATATTGCGTATACGCTCTGATCCAAGGGATTGAGTTGACTGAAAATTTTATATTTATTCATCATTATTTTAAAGAAAATTATCGTTGAATTGTTTCAATAAGTCTCTGCTAGTTATACATAAAATGTGACGTACATTTTTAGAGGAAAGTTTGTGGTTCTGCAGCTCTTCGGCAAAAATGCACAAAATTCAATTTCCAACTGCACATTGAACTTTTAGAACTACACAAATTTGTCTGAGTGCACTTTAAAATAGTCCCTGAACAGGGAGCTTAACCAATCATATACTACATTTAGAAAGTAAGTTATCGAGGATTTGACCAATTGTATCGGATGTAACCTGTACCTTTGAACCACAGTAGTTTTCTCTTTTCTGCGAGTGTATGTGTGTGAGGGAGAGCGAGCGACAACCCATGGGCTAAATTTGGCAGTTTTAACCAATATTTGTTTAAGGTCACGGTCAGAATTCGTTTGTATGATTATTTGTAGTCGATGCACTTAAAAGAATTAAATAAATATACTGAAATCGTTTCGTAAAATATATTCGCTGATCTGTAGTTTTGAAAACCGTAGAAAGTGGAGTTGTTCTGTTTACAATAGCACATAGAGTTCGTGGTGGACATTGGCGGACATAAGGGGCTTTGGTTTCTGCACCAAAGTTTTTTTTATTTTTAAATATATGCAAAAACCAATGTTTTTAACAACACCTTTCTGGTGGGGCATCCCCCAGTTCCTCCTAGCAACTGGTGGGGCCATCCCCCAGACCCTCCTAGCAATAACATCCTTTACATGCTGAGTGCGCTTGGCACACTATGACCAGTCATCTCACAGCTGTAGTTATTAAGTTTTAACTTTAGAACATTGTGATTACCCAACTTGCCTCCCCCACCTCCCCAAGTGCTTGCTCCTAGATACGCATGTTGTGGTAGATAACATCTCGCATGAAGTCACAATCGGGAATTTGAATCTTAAAAACTAAACAGCAAAATTAGTTGATTCTTAAAGCTTCATTCCACTTACAGATATATTACATTACACCGTTTGCGAGTTGTGCAATACTTTCTGGACTCCGTAGATTGTAATACTTACACGTTTTTATTTTGTTTGTTTTTATGGACGTTCACATCTTAGTCAACTTTTTGTATTCACTGATTGTGAATGAAATTTGTTCAAATGTGATCAAATGGTTTGTTTGTTTGTTTTTGAATTTCGCGCATGGCCAGGCGGTTAGGGTACTCGACTCGCAATCTGCGGGTCGCGGTTTCGAATCCCCGTCCCACCAAACATGCTCGCCCTTTCAGCCGTGGGGGCGTTATAATGTGACGGTCAATCCCACTATTCGTTGGTAAAAGAGTAGCCAAATAGTTGGCGGTGGGTGGTGACGACTAGATCCCTTCCCTCTAGTCTTACACTTCTAAATTAGGGACGGCTAGCGCAGATAGCCCTCGTGTAGCTTTGCGGGAAATTCAAAAAACAAAACAAACATTTCTCTAAGTGGAATAGATCGTTAAAAATGCGCCCGAAAGTGACGTGGTTGAATCAATGATTTGAAGTACACATATCTACAGGCATTCACGCATGCGACCTTGACTGTAAAAAGTATGTATTCCAAATTAATGAAGATAAAGGGCAACCTGTGTGGCATGTCTGGCGACCCACAGTTTAATGGTCTTGGAACGTCGTGCGAATAGTGCATGAAACTTACACACAATTACTGGAAACTGTGTACTTAAATATAATCAAATCTATAAAGATTATAGAGATACAACAGCAATCTCTATAGTGGAAGATTCTACAGCATCAAGATCAAGATAAAAAAAATCTATGTCGATGTTTAGGTCAGTGACTTGGGGATGTCATGTACAATGATGAATTATTTTCCCCTCCTGTACAGTTGTTGGTTTCAGTTTCATTATATTAAATCGGTTCCCGGTAAAATATAGATTTTGTTGATACACGAGGGCCAGGAGTTATATTCGTTCTAATACTACTTCTGGCCCCTTTCTTTGGGCCAAGTCCATGTATATAACACAGTTAATATTTAATGCGAGATTATCAATTCACTTATGTCAGGTTTGTGCAATAGTTCTGCACTACATTCGCAAACAGTTCCATAAATAATCGCGCTATTTCACTAGGTTAAACTACTAAGTTTGTATTTACATATAATACCCTTCTTTGTAAATACACTCGTAATATTTTAATCTAATGATATATCTTACTTGCTAGCTGTAGGTGGTAAATTTTTATACTTAATGGAGGTATTTAGAAGGGAGAAGTGTTTTGGTATCTTTCTACCATGTATGCAGTAGCGTTTTTTTTCGTATAGTTGATCGTTTTAATAGATTCTTCCGGAAATACTTAATGGTTGTATGTAAAAGTCAGTCAGATATATAGTTTATATTTGCATAGTTATGTGAGAAAGCTGGTTATGTTATTCTAGGTACTCGGAATGCTGTTGTTAGGATTGTGTTTTATATATTTTGTTGTTTTCTTGTTATTTGAGAGGCCGGCTTATTAATCCAAGCCGGACTTGCGTATTCAAGTACGGGTCTGATATATGTTGTGTATATTTTTAGAATGTTTTAGCTGAAGTATCTTTGTTATTACCTGATAAACTTCTGTATAATTAACGCGTTTCCATTCTTTAATTGTTATTTCATTTATATGTTTTGTCCATATTAATTTGGAATCGTAAATCAGTCCAAGAAATTTTGCTGATGCGGCAATTTTGAAAGGGGTTCCATGTGGGTAAATTTTGTGCCAAACTGTGTGGAATACGGAACTTTAGACCATTGTGCCAAACTTTATGGAATACGGAACTTTAGACCTTTGTGCCAAACTGTATGGAATACGGAACTTTAGACCTTTGTGCCAAACTGTGTGGAATACGGAACTTTATACCATTGTGCCAAACTGTATGGAATACGGAACTTTAAACCTTTGTGCCAAACTATGTGGAATACAGAACTTTAGACCATTGTGCCACAACTGTGTGGAATACGGAACTTTAGACAATTGTGCCAAACTGTATGGAATACGGAACTTTAGACCTTTGTGCCAAACTATGTGGAATACGTAACTTTAGACCATTGTGCCAAACTGTGTGGAATACGGAACTTTAGAAAATTGTGCCAAACTGTGTGGAATACGGAACTTTAGACAATTGTGCCAAACTGTGTGGAATACGGATCTTTAAACCATTGTGCCAAACTGTGTGGCATACGGAACTTTAGAAAATTGTGCTAAACTATATGGAATACGGAACTTTAGACCATTGTGCCAAACTGTGTGGAATACGGAACTTTAGACCATTGTGCCAAACTGTGTGGAATACGGAACTTTAGACCATTGTGCCAAACTATATGGAATACGGAACTTTAGACCTTTGTGCCAAACTGTGTAGAATACTTTCTCTATATTAAGAAAGCAGTTGACAGTGCATTATTTTTTTTATTGAAACTACCTACTATTGTTTCTGTTAATCTAATTAAGTAGGCTACTGTTTGTCTAGATAGATAGTTTAGATATGATTTCCAGAAAAATTGATCAACTATTACTAACTATGCAGCTGGTCAGGCTGATCGGGCGGTAATTGTTTGGTTTGTTTGCTGTTTTTTTCTCCTTATGGAACATTAGTATATCAGCTTGCTCCCAAGAGGCCGGGATGTACCCTGATATCAGTGATAATGCTGTTAAGTGTTCAAACAGTAGCTGTGTGCCTTGTTTGGGTAGGATAGCTTGTATTTCGTCTTATTCCTTTTTTTTATATTATTTTTGGTAGATTATATTGACCGTATCACTTCAGCTATAATGATAGTTTTTGTTACTTTGTGCGCGTATTGATTATGTTATTGTTGTAGTGTGGTTGTATATTTTATAATGTTTGTTGGGAAATGTGGTGCGTAGATGTGTGTGTGTTTTTTTTGAAACATGTTCATTTACTTGGTTGTAAAAGTGTGAGTTCATGTCTGGGTCGTTTGGTGTCTTGAAAATGTTTTGAAGGTGTGTTTTGAACATTTCGGCTTTTTCTTTGTTTGTGTGTGCCACATTACTGCTGGTGGTTAACGTTAGGTATTTAATGTTTCTGTCATCTGCTTTAGTGTATCGTTTAAGGTGGTTCTAAGAGGTTTTAGGGTCAGTGGTATTGTTTAGCTTACAATATAATACTTTCTTGTTGGGACGAGTTCATTGCGTATTTGTTACGTAAAATGTTCATCTAAGTTTTGATTTGTGGATCTCTTGTGTTCATGAATAGTCTGAGGAGGTGGCAGCGTTCTTTGCTATTGTTTATGAGTTGCGAATCGTTGTATATGGGTGTTTTGTGTAATTTACTGACCACGCGAACAAAAACAGTCCACTTATCGGAGCCCCTCCGGATCTTCTCTGAACGCTACAAGTCAAGTCAAAGATCTTTATCAGTGTTTAGGTCGGTGACCTTGGGGGAGGTGGAGGTCAGATAAAGTATAAAGTAGTGACATTTCCCCCCCCTCCGGAGAGATTGTTTGTTTAAGTTCACAATATTTCATCGAGTACTGTAAAATGTTTGAATACTCCTTTTGGCCCCCTTCATTGGGCCATGTCCATGTATAGTACACCGTTAACATTTTGTACGAAATTAACCCTTCGCTGATGTTAGGTCTGTGCACACTCACAAAAAATTCCATAGTTAATCGCGCACTTTCCACAGATTAGTCTGCTAGGAATGTATTTACATAAATACCATTTTAATACACTCATAATTTTGTATTGTAATGATAAATTGTTTGCTTGCTAGTTGTAGGTGGCTTATTTGTTATAGTTAATGTACGTGTTTAATGGGGAGAGGTAGTTAGATTTTTTTCCATCAGGTATGCCGTATCTGTATTTCACTTAGTAGGTCATTTTTATACAGGTTTTTCTGAAAAGATTTTATAGTAGTATGTAGGAAAGAGTCTGTCAGATTTATAGTTGATATTTGCATAGTTATGTAACAAAGCTGAAGATGTAGCCCTTAGTACTCGGAATGCTGTTGTTAATATTTTGTTTTTGTTATTTGGGTGGGCAATACATTAAACCAGGCAGGATTTGCACATTCTATTACAAGTTTAATGCAAGTTGTGTATATCTTGAGGATGTTTTTTTTTTTTTTGCTGATTTTGTTATTACCTGACAGATTCCTGACAGAATTAATGTGTTTCCATGGCCTGTTAGTTATACCGTTGATATGTGGCAGTTTGGAGGGGAGTTCACTACAGCAACGAGAGACGTTTCTATTTATATACGAGCGCGTATGGCAAAATGTAATACTAGTAAATTGTCTTGAAGACCGCAGAAGAAATACAAAGATAATCAGAGTGATAAAGAGCAAGATTTATAAGATGGAAATTTTGCCTCCAAGTGAAGGCCAAAAAATAAATAATTACCATAAGACGTCACATGTATAATGAAGTGATATTGCCTGTTCCAATACCCTTATCTTTGTTCTATTTTTTCACGTATATCGAATCCTACATAAGCCTACACGAGCAATTTTGCTCAGTTTAATGTCACTTTTTCTACTTTACGACAACGTTTTAATATGATTTTCATCTTTAAAGAATTTCAGTTTTCAGGATGTTTCAAATCACTCTAAGATGTGATAGATTTTAAAAAATGGCATTGTTTAACGAAAACTTTCGCTGTTTCGTTATAAAAATATATTTTTATGCAAAATGCATATTTGGAAGGGCTTAAATCTATTTTGTTGATGGAAATATAGAACATGTTATAAATAGTAACCACCGCAAAACTTACACTAATCTTATATATACTCTACGTATCAGTCAATGAAAGCACAACTGTCACAATAAATCCAGCTAAATATGAGATTTAAATAATCGTCCTTTTCAAGACGATAATTGTAAAAATACGTAAGCTAATTATTTGCTTTAATATTTGCCTCATTCAAATAATGGATAATATGTTTGATAAAAACATTGACATCTATAACAGTTATAATAGCTATTTCGCTGAAATATGGGTTTTACTTGTAAAAGCAAAACAGCAGATGTGTTAAAATCCTATGAAACTATAGAAACACTGCCCTTGGTATCATAATCAGCCTAAAGTAACTCTATCCTTAGTAAGACCTCGTAATAATAGCATCATCAGCCCGTAGAAGCACTGTCAGTCTTTGTAAAATGTATATAAGTGAAAACTATAAAGTAATATTTGTGAAATGAAATATTTAACCAAAATGAGTTCTATTTGTTTGGCTTTATGGATTAAATATACTATTCCTCTACTCATATAATTATGATTTTTATTGTAAGTTTCTGTGTTCAATTATTGCATGATATTTAGAGATTCAAATAAGCATCCTTTGGTAAAATGTTCTTGTTGTAAAGTATGGTTGAAATACAAGAATTGTACACTAATGTTTTAATTTATAAACTATATAGAATATTACATACTGAACTGAACAACTAGTAACAAGAACATAATGCATAAAAGTTGTATGAAAGCTAATCCAGTATTTTATAAACTAAGATATTTTCATAAATAGTAGTGTATTTTAAAGTGTTGTTACTAAATGTCAGTATTACATCAGTCTTATTCAGAATTTGTGATTTTACTCACGTACATTTACATGGAGATGGTTAAACACATTTGTTAGAAACATGAATAGTCAGTCCATGGAGTCTAATTGAAAATAAAGTATACAAGAATTGGACGCTAACTGAAATGTCCTGTCAAATACTTAGATATCATAAACACATCTTTAGTGTTTTGTATCACTATATAAAATGAAAAAAACTTTGTTTACTGACTTTTAAATTCAGTAACAGAAAAGCTGACCATCACTAGGTAAGTTAAAGTATGATGAACAAAAATATTATGTACAAGATATATGATTATGTATGCAAGAATTATAAACTAACTGAAATCTAAATGTCCCGTCAAATATTGAAAAACAGAATATCATATAATGTTTTGTATCACTATGCAAAATGAAAGAACCAGTAAACTATGTTTACTGACTGTGCTTTTAAATTCAGTGACATGCAAAAGCTCTAATTAAGTTGAAGTATGGTGGACATTAAATTTACAAAGGAATAATTTTGAAGTTATGTAGAAAATATATGATTATGTAGAGTTTGAACAATTTATTTTTAACACTAAGCATGAGTTTTATATCTTAGCAATGAAGTATAATCATAAATAGTGATATATACAATGTATGATAATTGAGATGTTCAACTTTTGTTTTCATAAAAAAATTTCTGCTATATTGATCAACCCACTCTCTTGGTAAAACCGTTATCCAGGTAGTGTGTTCTATATTTAAATTAAAGTATTATCTGATTTACCGAACACAAAGGTCAAATCTTTCTAAAATTCACTTCTTGCCTTGTATATGTTATAATACCAAAGTTTATCGAGTAGATCAATGGTCTTGAATATCGAACACGTGCCTCATGTGAGGTATAGGCTGAAAGAGATATTTATATATATTGGTGTATCTATGTAAACTACTTGTACTGGATGATTACATAAGCTTGTCAAAATGTTGTACATTTGTAATAAAGGTTTCTTCATTACCCATTCACGCCTTCTCCAAACTTTTAAGACCATTCGTATCTGGTCAGTAACAATATTTTGTTAGTAAATGTATAGCAGTCAGCAAGAAACAAATTCTAGACAATACAGAAAGGTAAGGATATAACTTATATAGAACCTTTAAACTCTAGTAACTTTTTTATAAAGCTAAACATGAAAATTAGCATCCTTTTCATGCGAATAGGTGTTATTTACAGAAATGAAAAATATCAGGAAATACAAGAAGTATGCTTAGATATAGAAGGAAAACTAATGAATTAGTGAAGTGTTTTATAGATGGATAATAGTTCAAATAATGGATAACACTGTACAATAAAAATTTGCTACTGGCAAAACCTCAAGTAATTCAGGATAATCTGATGGTACTGATTTCAAAAATGTAGTAAGAATTTGTCCATCGCCTCTAGATTTTGAGTTATATTAATATCTCAATATTTTACCAGCACTAAGTTAACTACCATGCAATCCACTCAGTACAATAGGCTTATGCTGTGAAATTAAGTTTACTTGGACAGTTTAATGGGTAAAAAGCATACATTTTTGATAACTTCAAACATTGGCTGTATTGTACTGATGTAAAATTGCAAATATATTGTTTATATATGCTATTTGTCCTCGATATAATTATAGCAAATTGTACCACTTTTGCTTCATTCTCATGTTCACCTGCTCCATCTGGGAATCACAAAACCCTCACGCGTTCAGTTTGCTAGAACATTTGAGAAGTCCCTCGAATGAACATAAAAAGGGAAGAGGCAGATGCCTCTCTCTCAGTTACTTTTCACTCAGTCAGTTGGTCACTTCGTCTCATTCCACACACACACAGTCAAAACAAGATCTGATCTTATTCTTCCTTGCATTAAACCCATTAATCAAATTCTGCAAAACTTTGTTTTTAAATCTTTTAAACTCTAGGTCTGTAAACATAATTTTTTTATATTTTTTAGAAATTCATTTGAAATGCTGGCTGCCTCCAGTTCAAGTAAAGTCCAAAAGTGCAAAAATCACCCAAACAGTTTCTGCTACCTTTGTGAAAAATATATTACAGTTTCACGAAGGAAAAACATCACACACAAGGTAAAGGTAGCTTACTACCACTATACATCTCCGGAGACAGAAAATTGGTGAGCTGTTCACTGATACAGTAGAAACGACTGTCTACTTGTCTTCACAGGTACGCACAATGTTTTTACGTTGTGTTTAAATAAAGACTGTTTTCACTGTCTTTTAAGGTGTCCAATTCGGTTATTTATCACGCAACTTAGAATTCAATCAAGTCATCAATTACAGAGCGTTCATTCTCTTAATTTCTGTATTGAATCTGCTGTTATTTGTGGGTTTGCTTGTTGGTAAATGCCACAGGTGTAATGCGAACATGGTATAGAATCTGCTGTTATTTGTGGGTTTGCCTGTCTTACACTTGTTGGTAAATGCCACAGGTGTAATGTGAACATGGTATAGAATCTGCTGTTTGTGGGTTTTCCTGTCTTACACTTGTTGGTAAATGCCACAGGTGTAATGTGAACACGGCATAGAATCTGCTGTTATTTGTGGGTTTGCTTGTTGGTAAATACCACAGGTGTAATGTGAACATGGTATAGAATCTGCTGTTATTTGTGGGTTTTCCAGTCTTACACTTGTTGGTAAATGCCACAGGTGTAATGTGAACAT
>NW_013666298.1:432200-452631 GCF_000517525.1 Limulus polyphemus
GATATAGAATCTGCCGTTATTTGTGGGTTTTCCTGTCTTACACTTGTTGGTAAATGCCACAGGTGTAATGTGAACATGGTATAGAATCTGCCGTTATTTGTGGGTTTTCCTGTCTTACACTTGTAGGTAAATGCCACAGGTGTAATGTGAACATGGTATAGAATCTGCCGTTATTTGCGGGTTTTCCTGTCTTACACTTGTAGGTAAATGCCACAGGTGTAATGTGAACATGGTATGCGAAAAGGTGCCATTACTGAGATTTGTCATAGACAATATTAAAAACGATTTTTGGTACAGTATAGGTCAATAAAGAAATTCGAAGAAGAGTCAAAATTCTCATTTTATAGACCCTTGTCATTTATTGGGAAAGCTGAATAATCTCAAACTCTTTCGGAAAGAAAAAGTATAAAAGGTGTGTTATGTACCTCAGAATTGACCATAGCTTTCCTTTCATGAAATTTACGTTGATCATCATCTTGCAGGCATCGGGATTTAGGTCTTAAAGACCTGGGAGGATCAGGTTCTAGTTGACCTTTTCCTCCCCCCCCCCCCCTGTACTATTGTAATTCGTATTCTTCTCGTTAATTTTATGTTTTGACTATTGTATTTTTGTTGTTGCTTGCTTATTTATTATTTGTCTCCATCTCAGGGCCATGTCCATGTATTTTATCTAATTTCTGTTGAGATTATTGTGCTGACTTATTTTCTTTCTTGTATTGTTGTGACTTTGTTGCGATGATCGATTTTGGTTTTTTGAATTTCGCGCAAAGCTTCGTGGGCTATGTTCTAGACTAAAGGAAAGTGCTAGACTAAAGGGAAAGTAGCTATTCAACACGATCCACTGCCAACTTGTGATTAACTCGAATAGTGGGATTTGATCATTACTCTTATAATGTTCCCACGCCCCCAAAGTGCAGAGCAAGTTTTTTTGTTTTTTTTAAGATACGAGGCACGAATCAGGAAACGAAAGATATTCAACGCATGTTTGCGTGAATTATGGTGCTAGTTAAAGAATGTTTTTTGTAATATTTAAAACATAGTAAACATTAACTACCAATAATAATATCAAGTATAATCATACAGCACAAAGTGACCTAAGGCTCCTGATGAAATGTTAAAATACGATTCGAGTTCACTTGCTCCAGAAGAACTTAGTGACAAACTATTATTTTTTGTAGGAGTCTTCTTTATTATTTACTAGCTGAAATATCCGTTCAATGTCTCTCCCATCTCACTTGTATGATGTCAACTAAAACTGATAGTTCGCCAATACTGTAAGGGAACAGAGGTCACGAGGTGATGTTATCCACTTAAGGCAGAAATTCATCTCCAGAGGTAGAAAATCGGTGAGCTGTTTACACACAAACAGACTTGTCAAATAATAGATACTGGTCCATAACAAGAAATATCTCATTCTGCGTTTAAATGCTTCTGTGGGATTCAATTATTCAAATCCTGTAAAACTTTGACTCAGAGTAATGTGAAAGGATCTGTTCGCTAAACTGCAATTTATGCTTATAAAGCTATTTGTCCTGTTGTTTATAAAATCATATTCTTGGATTTACTTTGACTTGTTAAAGTCATATTAATGACAATATTAAAGGTATATTTTTATCTAGCCTTCCAGTTTTCGCATTTACATTTAGATGAAGGACACACGATAATAAACCAATATATGATAGAAGTCAACTGTGAAGAAAACATTTTACATACATGTGACATCTGGTACGTTACAATGAAATGAGTGAATCAAGGATAATAGTGTTGTCAGAAAATATGCTTAATGAACTCCCTCCTTCTCTCAAAAGAAAAAAAATACTAATATTTCAATTCTTTGATTGAGATGTGGTCCAAGTCTGTGGATTGACACGCTAAGGCCACAGCTCCATCCAGTGAACTCAGCATATTTTGTTAAGCATAAAACAGAAATTTTTACCTTCATAATGTGGTTGAAATACATTAGTATTCAACCAAAGTTTCGATTATTCGCATATAAACTGGAAATTTAACTCTCCTAGGCTACTACTGCAATTTCGTTTAACAGAATCAAAAGCATAAAATATTATTAAAAACGTCATAACACACACGAGCCACTTTAACAAAGGAGTAAGGATCTGCAAACTAGCATAAATATTTCAATAAATGCATCTTTATAAAATCACGAAAACATGTTGGGTAAAAAACAACAACAAGAATTCTGATAGCAAGATTTTTGTAATTGGTGCCTCAAACAAAAATTTTGAACTTTAGAAAATGTACCTCTTCCCCAGTGAATATCAACATATTTATAAAATGTAGTTGTTAAGAAACGAACTGAAAATAACTGCACTCAGGCACGTTAAAACACAACGTAGTCTAAGACAAATCTGCAGAATCCTTGGGTCTATTACCTTTTACATCTAGTATTTATTATGCTAGAACTTTACGTAAAAATGTGTATCGTTTCAGTTTTAATAATTAAAATAATTATGCGGCTTTGATGTGCTTTCACATCACAAAGTAATTAGCTTATCGGAACGACTTGCATTTCTGAAAGTAGTTTTTACAAAAGAGGGAACAGATTTTGGTCTTTGCCTCCAGCTTTTGAAAAACACCACCGATAATTATCTTCACGACAAACTTGAAACAAGCATGACAAAGATTTTGTACAAACCAGCGACAAGAACACGGAGAAAATATTTTTTGGAGTCATTCATGTGTAGCTTACATTACTGATACTATCAGCATACGATACGCACCTTAGTTCAACTGAAATGTATTCAGTTTCGTAGTCTGGTCAACAACCAATAATATGGTTATATTAAGAAATGTCTATCTACTACATATTTTAAACACACCAAACGTATGTGAATGGCAAGTGATGTTGTAGATACTTTATGCTATTTATTTCTTCTTGTGAGATATTTTGTCCACTTTAAAGTATAAACATTAAAATACCAAAGTGCTTTAATTAGGAAATGACAATTATTGGTTTGTTTTGAATTTCGCCCAAAGCTACACGAGGGCTATCTGCGCTAGCCGACCCTAATTTATCAGTGAAGAACTAGAGGGAAGGCAGCTAGTCATCACCACCCACCGCCAACTCTTGGGTTACTCTTTTAACAACGAATAGTGGGATTGACCGTCATATTATAACGCCCCCACGGCTGAAAAGGGCGAGCATGTTTGGTGTCACGGGGATTCGAACCCGCGACTTGCAGATTGTGAGTCGAGTGCCCTAACCACCTGGCCATGCCGGGCCCAATGACAATTATAAATCATTAGTTTGTAACGTAATTTTGTGTGTTTGTGCATATGAAATGAACTATCGTAAATATATCAAATTAACATATGTAATATAGTACAACATATTTACTGAGTAATTTCAACTAAATGAAAGTGTAAAGAACATTATTCGAGTTTTTTCCCATTTTTTTATTTGTGATGTCTCGGTAGAAGTAGGCAAAAACCGTTAACAGAATACTGTACACTGTAAAACGACGATGTCAGTCATCGAAGCGTGCAGCCCCATATATTTTGTTCCTAAATACTCTTAATTAATGACAACTTACAAACTAATTCAGCTTAAACAAACATATATTATTAGTTTCTCATGTTCTTTTGTCGATACGCACTATTTATTAAAATTGTGCAACTGGACACACTCCTCGGTAGGCGCATAAATCTGTAATGAGTTATTAATATAGTCAGCACAAAGACACGGCAGGTGTTAAAGGATAGGATCATGCAACCTTCAGTGAGTGCATGATAATCTTCAGTAGTGATTGTAAGGAAGATGGACAACAATACTGGGACAGATGTCGGTGCCTTCTAGTTACCACAGACATTTACTGGAAGGTGCCCAAAAGTTCAACACTTTAGTCCTAACCTCTGGTTACCGGCAAGCTGGGTGATGAGAGCAGAACCAAAACTGTTTTCAGCAATTGAAATGGCCTAAATGAGTTCTAAGTCATGCCCTTGGCCTGCATCATGCCCGATATATGTGGATGTCTTGGTGTCTGCTGACATATTCGGGTCCTGTTATGAATCTGTCCATGATAAGAATGACCAGTTTAAAGGTGAAACCTGGAAAATGTATGCTCATATGCACAAAATTCAAATTTCTCGGCCATGTTGTTGGGAAAAGTGCAAAGGTCACAGTGAGTCAAGACTGGCCTCGATCAATGGAAATGTGAAAATTAAGAGATTTCCTGGGTTTTGCTTCATATTAGCAACGCTTTGGGGCCAATTTCTCCAAGGTTATTGCCGTAGATCATGTGTCACTGAAATGGCTCATAAATTTCAAGAACCTAGAAGATATAATGACAACATATTAGCTCACGATCTTGCAGAAGCACGGCATGCTTCTACAACACTGTCTGGTGGCGAAGCCAGATGGGAACACAGCCAGACTGTCTCAGCTCAGGCAAGGGCCTGTCAATTTGTTGAATGTCTCGAGTGTGAAAGCCATTTCTGCCATAACGATACGATATCAAGCATGTCAGTAGTGGATTCCACTAGTGATTGGATGCCACGATTAACACCCTAGGCGCATGGACACTCTTTACCATGCAACAATGTGAAGTACAGCCAACGCAGATTAAGAAACATAGGTTGGGGATGGATGAATGTAGATTGTGTTATTTGTGTGAGCAGCTAGAAGTGTGGTTACCAACTTCTGCTACAGCCGATTCTTCAGGCTTTCCATAACAAAAATTTGAGGCCACCAAGCACACTTATGGTAACGTGCGACCGCGTTTGAGCAAAGACGTTAGGCCTAGACAGAGTAAACTCCAACAGAGAATTGTTGGTTCTCCTCTACAGAAAATAGCCCTAGATATTACTGGGCCTCTCCCAGAAATTGAACTAGGTGATCGGTATGTGCTGGTCGTTATCGATTACTTCAGTAAATGGGTCGAAGCTTATCCATTGGCTGATACTTTAGCACAGTCGGTGGCTGATATGTTGGCAGAGCAATGGTTAGCCCGAGGAAACTTTGTATATGCTATTATGTTTTCTTTATCTAAAAAATATTTTTTATAAAGTGCTAGCTTTTTACTGAGGGACTTACATAGATATTTTACCAGATTGTTTCATTGCAGCTTCCTTATTCAACTTCAGCATCTATGAGATAGAAGTACACTTGTAAAAGAGCACAAATCAAGCTCCCTCTTCACTCAAACACACAAGCACTTGTCCAAATACTTATGTCAACTCGAACATTGATTTTGTTGTTTTAATAAAGATTGTGATTGCTTGCAAACTTGTTTTCAGTTTCTTTCTTTTATGTAAAGACTCAGTCAAAGGCAGAACAAGTACTGGAACTGCTTCGTGATACATTATCAATGGAATTTTCCTGTATTTTGCGGATCGTTCAGGCTATTCTGATGAAACAGGGCTATCTGAGAATACCGCATGTTGCTGCTAATCGCCGAATGTCAGTATAACTTCGAGCAAAACTAGTCGATTTATCTTACCTTTTAAGGTTTTACTGAAAAACAATGTGACTAATCAATAAAAGTTGGTTTGCTGAAGCTTTGAAGTTGCCCCCCAGTGGCACAGCGATATGTCTGCGGACTTACAACGCTAGAATCCGGGTTTCGATACCCGTGGTGGATAGAGCATAGATTGTGCTTAATTACAAACAAACAAATAAAGCTTTGAAGTTTGATTGAACTAATAATTGAGCTAATAAATTTGATTGTGGCTTTGCTCTAAAACAAACAAACAAAAGTTTTTATGCAAAGCCACATTGGGCTATTTGCTGTGTCCACGGTTGCGAATCTAACTCCAGATTTTAGCGTTGTAAGTCCGCAAAATTACCCCTCTGTCGCATCGGGGGACAACACAAAAACTGAAGGTCTAAAAGTTGAGTAACGTCCATAAATTTCAATTTCTAAAATACAGGCTATATTCCTAAATCGATTTGTTATATACAAGATTAAGTTGGTCCGAACAATCGCAAAAGTTTATTTCGAGAAAATTAATCGTGTACGTATTAATTAACACACCTTACAAAACGTATACATAGAAAAGTACGCCTTCTTCAGGATATGTGCAGCAAACAAGTTCAGTGGAACATTACAACGCATTAAGAAGCAGTATTTTTTTTTTTGATACATTTTAACCTACTGTGAATGCGAAGCATTTTGGGCGTGAACGCACGCCCAGCGTAATGCGTCCAGTGTCCAACAGTCTGCTTTAAACACAGCTACAACCAGGTAGGACCAAGCTGCTTTTTTTTTAATTTCAGAAAATGGGGTTTACGTTTCTTTTTGCTAACACAATCCGCTATTGCACTTGTTAGCTCCAAACTAGTAGTTGTATATATTCGATGGTGATAAGTATGCACTTAAACACTGGCGCAAACGATGTGTATTTTCCTTTGTTTGTAAAACAAATATCAAATAAGAGTGTGTTCACGTCCATAATTTGTCTGTATAGTGTGTTATTCGATAAAGCTGATAAGAATCGGAAATTCCTTAATTCAGGAATTAATACAAATTACAAGCTTAGATAAAAGTACCTGTTTGTAACATGTTCAATTGTTCCCTTAATGAGATGGAGACGAAGTTACTTAGGATAACTATTTTTGATTTTAAGACGCTATAAAGTTAACAAGCACAAGAGAATACTTTTTTACAATATATGATTTCAGTTGTTTTAACATAAAACATTATGGAAATCTGATTTTTCTATAAAAATGTTACGTGTGTTCTGAATTCACAAATCCATTTCAAATCTAATCTGTAATTTCTACGCTTTACTGTTTTTTTTTTTATGAATGTGATATTTCAAGACAGATTTTTATGTTTTTAAGATAATAAATTTTAGCATCCCATTTTCAAAGAAAACGCATTCAATATGTGATTCTTTAAACAACAATTTCGAAAATTTAGACTTTTAAAAATTATATAAACATTAAAAAGTGCTGGTTTGTTCTAATAATTAGAATAAACGTCACAAAATTATCCTAAGAGTCACTAATGCAAACAAATCAGACAATATTCATCACGTGTTTCAAAAGATTGTCGACTGTGTTCCAACAGTTAAGACAAAACATTAAAACTGAACATTGTAATTGTCCAGTAGCGAACCAAACCTCTTCCTACCCACCTCGTGCAGTTGATCCGTGTTCTACTTAAGCGCGAGATTAGGTCATGGTCAACCTTTAAAAAAAACGAAAACAAAAAGGTGTAGTAAAAACAATCAGAACAATAGTTTCACGAATTTAGATAAAACAAAAATGGGTTTTATATAACCATTGTCTGTCAAAATTGTTTCTGGCGTTTCAACATGAATAGAAAAGGGAGTACCCACGTTTTCTCTAAACACTTGTAGTAGGAGTATTGTAGTTTGCTTATGGGATTTTCTAATGGATAACTCATTTGAGTTATTCTCTTGTTAACTTTCGTTTGCTTCTGAAGCTGTAACTGTGCGACGTTTTAATTTTTCATAATATTTTTTTAAATCAACAGATGGAGTTATACCTGAGATGATTTTGAATAATTATCTCAATTTAAATAAAATGACAAGAATTTTAGGGAACTGTCAAATGTTGTACCATTCTGAAACACACAGGGTAATCCTTTATGAAAAACTTGACACTAGGTGGAGAAAAAGCTTTGTTTTGCTGAAGATTAACACAACCATAAAATATATGAATAACATAATGTGGGTTTGTATAATTAGTAAATAGCGGTTTTTATGCTCAAGTTCGTAACGATGTTGCGCTTGATACGCATACTTTAATAAGAGCTAAAAAAGAAGAGAGATTATGAATGGGGGAAAAACTGATGGGTCAAGATTTTAGAAAGATTATTTAGTGTTGCATAACAGTATAACATTTTGGAAGTCAGTCTTGCTCTTAAAGATTGTTTGTTTGTAATGAAGCACAAAGCTACACAATGGGCTATCTGTGCTCTGCCCACCACGGGTATCGAAACCCGAATTCTAGCGTTGTAAGTCCGCAGACATACCTCTGTGCCACTGGGGGCACCTCTTAAAGTTGTCAGTAGTGAATTGAGCAGGATTGTTTGGATCGATCCCATGGCTTATTATACATACACGACTATAAAATGTCTTTGATCGATCCCATGGCTTATTATACATACACGACTATAAAATGTCTTAGTACCTCCAATGGAGATAAAAGGGTAAGTCACAATGAAAACGGAAAACTATGTGAAAATGAGCAATGCATATATCTGCAATACCTTTTTGTGTAACATAATAGAAAGTATCGTAGCAAGTATCTTAAGCCTTAAAAATAAACTGTAAATTTGGCTTAATACTGACTGTGAAAGGAGTGAAATGTTTTAGGAACATCTGACCAATTCAAATGTTGAGCAGTATCCATCCCGCATGACGTGTCAGCCACAAGACAACATCATATTTGAAAACTAGTAAGGTCGTAACGCCCTCGTTAAACAAACAACTTATAACGAACAGTTGTTTAACAAATCTAAATATTACACCTTAGTCACCATAATAGCAAAGGAAAGAAAAATCGAGGCAACATTGCTCAGTTGTTTCTGTACAAGTCAAGGCCTGGTAGTGCTAGGTTGCCGTTACTTAAGGCAAATTACAAACTAGTTATTATTTCATACAAACATGTATGATATAACCTGCATATAACACAGAATAATTTAGAATTCAGTTTTCGTATGGATACAAAACAATTTAAAATAACGCTTTTCACAACCATTTTGATTCAGCCCATGAACCAAGAACCAAGTTCATTAATTGCAAAAATTCTTACTTTTTTTCTTTTATGAGATAACGCTATACACGATATTTTAAAATTGGTGTACTTGCTCAGAATTTGTAGTCAACAATTTACGAGTTTGTTACAATATTTCTTTTCTTACACACAAAACAATGTAGAAAAGATGAAAATAAAAACAAGTATACATGTAAAACACCAGAAATAATTTGAAACTTGTTTTCAACTTAGTATAATTACTTTGGGCTTTACGTAGAAAAGGTTTGTCACCAGGCGCACACGTATGCTGTAAATAAAGATAATGTCCATTTGACGGAACGAAGTAAATACATAAAGGACTCGAAATGCGATGCATCACTAATATCCTAGAAGTAAGTAGTTTTTTTTTAACTGACAGTAGACGATCGGTACATAGGGTTTAATTAGTGACGTCACTGTCTAGAACAACTACTCTTTGAAACAGTTCTTTCTTTCATATGGCTCTAAGCGACAGTATTTTACTTACAGTAACTGGTGTTATGGATTTGTACTTCATTGCAGAATGAAAAGTGTAGCTCCGAATAGGTAAATTACAGTTTATGCCTATATAATAAGTACATTTAATTCATATGTTTTATACAAAAGTATCCAGAGAAATGCCATTCAAAGGAGGAAATCAACCTAAATGTATTCTCCAAGCAAGTGATCAGGATTTAGATAAGAAATTGTAACTTTCAAACAAGGCACCTTATGCACATTTGTTCATATATAGTCATTCATAATTTTGAACTATTGACCAGAGGGAAATGGAACCAGCTAGTCAGCAGTACGCCGCCACAAGGGCTTGGTCCGGCCGACTCTTTAGTCCGAGTTACAGGATCGACTGGCACAAACACATTTGAATGTGCTGAGCGTATTCAACAATATCAAGTGTCGAACCCTGGACCTTGCGTTTCATAGACCGTCACGCCTACCACTATGTTACGTCAGGCCTGACTGGGATAAAAAAAACGTTTTATACAGTTTTAAAACATAGATAGTAAAGAAACTTCAGATGATATTTAAGTCTATGCAACAGAACTTAAATATGAATTTATATATATAAAGTTTATAATTGTTAACGTTTAATTGTTGCAGTATGTAAATTAAAAGATTTATTTCCACTACGTTGTTCACAAAATCGGGTAAATTCTAATTAAACAGACATTTTACCTTACTTCATTAGGTCTCGTCGGAGAGATGTGGAAGAGGGTACAGGTAAATTATATTTATCTAAGCTGTAAAAATGAAGTTTTAACGTATTTACTAATATTAATTGTGAGTATATGTCATTATAGGAGGATCACGATTATAAATATCCAGTTTTTACTCTTAAATTTCCTTTTTCGAAAACCAACTGATCGCGATACTCTATACCTAAGATATACGAGTTTGTTTGAAAAGAACAAATTTATCTAAGGAAAAACAACAACAACAACATAGAATCAAAAATACTGACAGTCCGATTATGATATAAAATAAATTATACCTGAACAGGATTGTCACATATAGCGAACGTTGGATATATATACACAAGTGTGTATGAATAAAACTAATGTATTTACAACATCATAATAATGAGCCGTATTTGAAAGTTGATTTTGTTTTGCTATTTTAGCCCTTAATTTCGATATCAATATTGCAAGATACAAAATGGTAAAAACCCAATACCCCGAGCGCTTTCGAACGGTTGACCTTTCTTCTTCCATATACAGTTACTTTTAACCGAAAAGGGGGATTTCCTCACGTTTGTAATGCTCTCATAGCTGAAAGTGTGGAACGTGTTCAGCGATATATTGTGATTCGAATCTTGTACCTTCTGATCGGCAGCCCGGCTCGCTAATTACTAGTTAACGTCTGGTCGACGGAGATAAACAATGACACCTTTTGTTTTTCCTTCGTTACTTAAAAATAGATCATAAATGTGATGCCGATTCTTGAAGATTTTTAAAATAAAACACATACTACCTGAAACCTGAAATTATAGTGTTAGGTACTCGAATTACGCCACGTTTATCTCAAAGAAAACATGACAATGCCACACTGTCATATCGATTAGATGCATAAAAAATAAATGTACAGAACTTCCTACTCACACTTACAAACCTTACAGCTGTAGTTTACTTAGGAATACCAACCAACAACAATGATAATAAACACAAAATAGAGAATGACAAACAGTTAAGTGAAGAATTTACAATTAACCATACCTTAAGAATACTGTGTTAAACATTTATAGTAGACGAAGATGAAATGGACTGAAAATTTAAGTATTTGTAAATAAACCTTTTTTCAACATATTTTTATGAGCGGTTAGCTAATGTTTCTGTAAAATTACAAAAAAGTATTCAACGACAAAGCTGTGAAACAAAGTGCCCTCCATTCCTTTAAGTATGTAAATGAATTAGCTTAATTACTTAGTAACTACGACAAATGTGTTACAAGTGCACAGCATACCTTTTTACTTAGAAACTACGACAAATGTGTTACAAGTGCACAGCATTACCTTTTTACCTAGAAACTATGTCAAATGTGTTACAAGTGCACAGCATACCTTTTTACTTAGAAACTACGACAAATGTGTTACAAGTGCACAGCATACCTTTTTACTTAGAAACTACGACAAATGTGTTACAAGTGCACAGCATACCTTTTTACTTAGAAACTACGACAAATGTGTTACAAGTGCACCGCATACCTTTTTACTTAGAAACTACGACAAATGTGTTACAAGTGCACAGCATACCTTTTTACTTAGAAACTATGTCAAATGTGTTACAAGTGCACAGCATACCTTTTATTACGTCCTAAAAGTCTGGTCAAAGCCTGGAGCATCGTGTTTTTATTGGACTTCAGTTCCATGTTTCTAAACTTAGTCCTTTTAATTATTTAGGCCTTGGAGAATATTCATCTTCACCTTCATCCCGAAAATTGACCAGTTAACCCTTATCTGTCTCGATTCAATATCAAATTTGCTTTTTTAAACACGTAGTAGTTGCCTCGTAAATCACAGTTTTTATATTCCACGTTCACCTCCTCGAGACATAAAATTAGTCATGAAATACATACATCTCTTCAATGATAATTGTTATGTTTCAGGTTATCCACCGGCTAATAGTTACAAGCCCACGCGCCGTCTAACGTACAGTAGGTTTGTAGACGGAACACCAAAACAACATTTTGATTAAAATACAAGCAACGTTCTCCAAGCCTCAGCCTCGTGTCCGTTGTGAGAAACAGCCTCTTCTACTTTCACAGCTTATAAGCACTTCCTACCTCCAGCCTATAACCAGAGGTCTGCAGCAAACTGTGAATGTTAGGAACAGGTTAACTTGGGCAGCGTTCCACCCACAGCACAGTATATGTATGCATGTATAGCGGTGTTGATGTTAATGGGAGAATAACTGTAACAAAAATAGGTGTTTGTTTTGTGTATGTATTGTAATAAAGGAATAACGTTAAATACTTTTAATGTTACAATGTTGCAAGAGAGCAAAATAACGTCACAATCTGTTTTCCATTTATTGGAGTGGTTTAGAGAAATATTTAGGCCAATTTACACCAAAGGGTGAAATCGGAGCAAAAGTGATTTTTCTCGAGTTTATTCAAACGTGTCATTATCAAATTTAATTTTCTTGAGTGATGGATTATCGTATAAAAACGAAATCACAAACGAAATAAATGTAATTGGATTTTTAGAAAACGTGGGTCAGGCGTGGCCTGCTGATTATTGTACCCGAACTGTGGATCGGAGGACTCCGTTCGCGACTTGTTGTTGCAAAAATGCGCTCCGTACTGTGTATAGTGAGTGCGCCATAAAGGTGACAGTCAAATATCACTACTTGATTAAGTAACAAAAGCCCAAAAGCGGTGGATGCTATTGACTAAATGCCTTCCCTCTAGTCTATAATTTCGAAATTAGTGACGGCTATGCATAGATAGCCTTGGGCTACTTTGCGCAAAAACTATGAAACAAATAAAAAACATTAAGCCGGTTATTTTATTGACTTCATGAAAATCGAAAACAGTAAATGTGTCCACGTGCTTAGTCAGAGGAAAAGTTTTAGAGTTTAGCATACATTTTCTTTTATTATCTTTATACGACGTTACAACAATTCACTAATTATTAAATACACTATATTAAAACTTAACCACCTTATAAACCTTATTATTAAAGCTCTTCATAAAAATCAATTTGCATAGAAACAATAATTTATTAACTTTTATAAACCATTGTTTATTTTTTGAATTTCGTGCAAAGCTACTCGAAGACTATATTTGCGCTAGCATTTCGTAATTTTGAAGTGATAATAAAGAGGGAAGGCAGTTAGTGAACATTACCCACCGCCAACGCTTGGGCTATTATTTACCAACGAATAGTAGGATTGACCGCCATATTATGATGCCCTGATGGCTGAAAGGGAGAGCATATTTAGGGATGGGATTCGAATCCGTCACACTAAAAATCATTTTCTTAATCAATACTGTTGGTCAAAGATGGTAATTAGGTGATGTGCGATATTAAAACCAAACCTCTCCCTCCCCCAATTTTCCTTTTCGAGATCAAAATGATTTACGTCTAATTGTTTTCTCAATCATTTATCTACACAAAATGTACTAACAGTGGTCCTTCATTTTAGTTTTCAACTAAGCCTAATACAGATATTTTACTTAATTCTTTTGGATATGTTTCTTATATCAGCTTTTACCAACATTTGTTGGGTGAGGGTACCCCATTCTTTTTTCGATATAGTAATTTCGCAACCCTAAATAGATACATCAAATGCTGCATATGTTGGTAGTTATTTGCAACAATTAGGTGCCAATGACAACATTGTGTTACTTTATTGATTCATGGCACGTTAAACGTTTGTATGAATTCAGTACAAATCCTGAGAAATTTTATGACAATGAAATCAACGATGTCATTTCTTAAGGCTATAAACATACGTAATATAGATTGGTAACAGCTTGGAGTTATTGCCCAGTAGGCAATTTTTATCCTTTGACCTTTTGCTTCATCTTCACTTGCTTGTTTCGTTGATTAAACACACGAAACATTCTGGTAGTGGGAAACTATTTATCCTACATGCCACACACATGTCCCTACCAAGGTAATGGAAAACTATTTATCCTACGTGCCACACACACATGTCCCTACCAAGGTAATGAAAAACTATTTATCCTACGTGCCACACACATGTCTCTACCAAGGTAATGAAAATTATTTATCCTACGTGCCACACACACATCTATATCAAGATAATGGAAAACTATTTATCCTACGTGCCACACACATGTCCCTACCAAGGTAATGGAAAACTATTTATCCTACGTGCCACACACATGTCCCTACCAAGGTAATGGAAAACTATTTATCCTACGTGCTACACACGTGTCTCTACCAAGGTAATGGAAAACTATTTATCCTACGTGCCACACACATGTCCCTACCAAGGTAATGGAAAACTATTTATCCCCCCCCCCCCCCCCCCCGTACTCAACTGTCCCATATACCGTTGATTTACAGATTGTGAACCACTGATCTATGATCTAGTCATATGCTTCAGTAGTTTTGGTATTACTCAAGTACAAATAAAAGTATTGGTAGACAAATAAAAAATTAATCATAGGCATTGCTTTTAATTTTATAGCACTGTTTAGCACAAAGTGCCAATGAATTTCATGGGTAATTAATTGTTCTTGAGCTACAAAGTAAATCTAACAACTTTGTTGTACACTCTTTCATAAATTATAAAAGGCCTACTGACTTCAAATAAGCTTAAACCAGAAATGCTGATACCTTGCTCATGGTATCCTTTATTTACTTACAATACAATTTATCCTACAAACCAGGCGCAATTGGTATAAGGTTATTTTTTTTTACAGTAGCTGTAATTACTACCTATTAATAACACAATACTACTGAGAAATGGCACATACACTGGTATTAATAGTAATATGTATGATTCTCCAAGACGTGGAGAGGTATTTACAAAAATACCCTTCTTCATCGTTTTAATAACACAATACTACTGAGAAATGGCACATACACTGGTATTAATAGTAATATGTATGATTCTCCAAGACGTGGAGAGGTATTTACAAAAATACCCTTCTTCATCGTTTTAGTTCTTTGCGGTTGCTTATAGGGAAATATTTGTTTTATAACCACGTGACAAGTTAGAAAACAGCACTTAAAATGGTGAAACAGCATTAAATTAAGGCATGAAAATAACTTCCTTTAACACCCTAACGCTTGTTTTTGTTATTTGCGGTTGCTTATAGGGAAATATTTGTTTTATAACCACGTGACAAGTTAGAAAACAGCACTTAAAATGGTGAAACAGCATTAAATTAAGGCATGAAAATAACTTCCTTTAACACCTTAACGCTTGTTTTTGTTTTTGACTTGCATAAATATTCCTAGAATCCAAGGGTTCCCAAACTTTCTCTGCTTAAGATCCCTCCCACGACATTGGGAATCTTTACTGAGGATTCACCAGCTAATGAATCCATAGTAATTAAGTAAACTTACTTTAAGTTAATGTTGCCTGTTTGGTTTTCCTTACAATCATCCCCTTCCTATTGTCATAATGATACCGTTAACGCGGGTATGTTTTGTATATCAAGGTCATTAGGACATGAAATGGATATTTTTTTAAATATCATGAATCTCCCCAATCCCCAACCCCAGGCTCCACATCCCGGGAAACACTGTCGTGATCTAAGCATCCCCAGTATGAACAAATATCAAATCAGGTGTAACGATGGATTGTGCAAATTCATTATTTGAAGATAGGTTGTCTGGTTTATGACAATTTGATTTATAGTAAATTATTTCCAGGATTAGAAGGTTCACCACTTACTATACGTTTTTTAAAAGGCCTGTGAGATACTTTATAAATCAGTTTTTGTTCCCTCTCTCATGAAGTGTGAAACGTAGGTACTTTATAAATCAGTTCTTGATTCTGTTAATCATGGGTACTTTATAAATCAGTTTTTGTTCCCTCTCTCATGAAGTGTTAAACATAGGTCTTATTGTTATGATTCGAATTATCCTTTGTCGTTAAAAAATAAAAGTGTCAGTAATAAACAAAGAAATATTTGCAAGATTACTTTCCTATTTCTACTTCAGAAGGCGGTGTGACTATCAGGTCTCGTACAACTAATCCATCGTAAGAGCCAACAGGTCAAGTCAGCATAAAAAACTAGTAACAACGCTTATTAACTTTACCTAATAACTGTAACGTTTAATACATACCAATTTGCACATGCATACGGATTTTACTAAACATTTACAAAAAATAAATATAAGAGGCAAGATAATTCATTAACTCCTAGCTAAGGCCGCTGTTTATAGGGAATAAATGTTATTTAACGAATTTTGTTTTTGAAATTAAAAATAAGTCGGGTATCTTCAATAATTTCTAATATTTCCAATATGCACTCCTCACACACGTGGCTGCCATCAGAGGAGAATAAATAGTATTTTTTATAGAGTTACTCGAAACTGATTTAAAAAAAAATACAAATGTAATGACTGAGAGTGAACATATCCAAAAACCATTTTTTAAAAACGTCACCTTAGAAAAGACGTATGAAAACAAAACAGCAAAAAACAATCGATATTTACCATTGAAATTCTAGTTTTAATACACATAAAGTTAAAAAGCTTGTGTTTTATCATTCATTAATTTTAGAATACACTATTCTACCGGAAAAGACGATAGCGATAATTAAACTTAACGAGTTTCACATTTCTCTCTTCGGACAGCGCTAAAAACAGAGCTGTAAAAATAACAAGTCACACGTTTCTGTACTGATTAACACATTTTGTAAAGCAACTAAAAAGGAAGTATATAAACGTTAGTCATAATATTAATGTTAATGTTACCAGAAGGTGAAAGAGAAGGTGTAAAAGTTGCCTGGTTAGATGGTTGCTGTTAAGTCACACAATGGGCTATCTGTGCTGTGCCCACTAAGGATATCGAAACTTTATTTTTAACGTCGTAAGTCTGCAGACTGTTACTGGGTGGGAAAAGTGCAAAACTAATTTTCATGGTTACGGATATCACGATTAGTTTGCTAGAAAACATCATTGAATAAGTAAACTGTTACACACGTTGATTAGGTGCTGTTACTGTAATACAGATGTCGTTCCTTTTACCAGAAATCGTTAAGACTGATTTTAGATATGCCACGATTTTCCAGTAACCGAACTTATGAAGAAACTACTCGAAGTTACAGATGTACTTTATTTATACTAGTTAATGTACCTGTTCAACGCACAGGACAGACAGAGGGGTCCTAGGGTGAGTGACATATGGGGTAGATCCGAACGCTGACCTCCCTATGTCACTCCCCGACGGACCCTAAGGGTACATACCAGACTTGATGGCAATCGATCCAATGATTCGCAAGTTATAAGCAGACGCACAGACTGTTGACAAATAATTTTTCAGATGCTGAAAAATTATGAATCCACGAACATAATATTTTAACTTACGTGTAAATATTACAAACAACTCAATATAAATAGCTGACATTGTAAAGTACCGATAGCGTTTTAATAGATACATTGACAGGAATATGTTCATTCAACCTGGTGTTGGATGCCATAATTATTTTTCTTCTGCAACTAAGATTTGGTGATAAATAAGAAAAAAAAAAGTTTGCAACTAGGCAACGCCCTCACTTATGTGTTTTTCTCTGTCATGATGATAAATATTGCAAGACAATCAGGTAAATCCCCCTTATCCCGGCAACAGTGAAGAGAATACAGCAGAATTATCATCGTGCGTGTCATCTCAACATTTGTCATCCCTGAAGCATCCGCGGTAGTGTCAGTCAGTGTATTAAGCATGTTAAAAGAAAATCGGAGTTTACAGTATCTGTTCTAAGAAAGAAAAAAGCACACAAACCCCAAACCGACGTTAATAAACAGACCCCGAGGCTTAGAAAAGGTTGTAGATGTGGTTTTAAAGTTAATAAGATTAGAATATTGAGTTCCACAAGATTCCTTGTAAGGTTTAAGTCAAGTAAAATGTACTTTAATTTAGGAAAGTTTGAATTTGTAGTTTTTTAAAATCAACGAGATATACATTAGTTATGGAATCAGTCATATATTTTAAACCTCGATAATGATAATAAAAACAACTTGTAAATTGACAAGAAGCCGAAGAGGCTAATTTTGTTGGCTCAAAGCCGTTCAGTCTCAGCTATAAAATACCAACATTGTTTGCTTTAATAGCAACAATACATTTTCATAATAAATATTGGTATATACGAGTGTTAGAAGACTGATATATACGAGTGTTAGAAGATTGATATATACGAGTGTTAGAAGACTGATATATACGAGTGTTAGAAGATTGATATATACGAGTGTTAGAAGACTGATATATACGAGTGTTAGAAGACTGATATATACTAGTGTTAGAAGACTGATATATACTAGTGTTAGAAGATTGATATATACTAATGTTAGAAGATTGATATATACGAGTGTTAGAATATTGATATATACTAATGTTAGAAGATTGATATATACGAGTGTTAGAAGACTGATATATACGAGTGTTAGAATATTGATATATACTAATGTTAGAAGATTGATATATACGAGTGTTAGAAGACTGATATATACGAGTGTTAGAAGACTGATATATACGAGTGTTAGAAGATTGATATTCTAACACTCGTATATATCAGTCTTCTAACATTAGTATATCTTCTAACACTCGTATATATCAGTCTTCTAACATTAGTATACATCAATCTTCTAACACTCGTATATATCAGTCTTCTAACACTCGTATATATCAGTCTTCTAACATTAGTATACATCAATATTCTAACACTCGTATATATCAGTCTTCTAACATTAGTATACATCAATCTTCTAACACTCGTATATATCAGTCTTCTAACACTCGTATATATCAGTCTTCTAACACTCGTATATATCAGTCTTCTAACACTCGTATATATCAGTCTTGATGTATACTAATGTTAGAAGACTGATATATACGAGTGTTAGAAGATTGATGTATACTAATGTTAGAAGACTGATATATACGAGTGTTAGAAGACTGATATATATATACATGTGTTAGAAGAATTTCCAGGTTGTTTTGGAGCAAGTTCTTCAACGAAAGTGAATAACCACCTGTTGGCGAATTCTACCTATCACTCGCGTAGCAAGGACACTTCAACTTGTAAATAACAAACGACCTTTCGTACTTGGAAAACTGCATCCCCCCCCCCCCCACAAAGCTGATTCTCAAACACAAGGAAATATTATTTATGGATATACTCTACATAAAGGATATGTCGACTTCTTAAATTAAGAACCGTATTTTAAAATGTCAAACCAATACGACAGGCCTCTCCGGCATAGTGAAATATAAAACATGGATTGTTACTTAGTTCACGTATAATGGCGTAAATAAACTCAATGTTAAATTTATTGATATATGATTGTTTTTTTACATTGTAAAGTTCTATAAGAATGATATATTGGGAGTTTCTCTATTGTTGCATGGATAAATATGATAACATTAATATGCAACTCAGTATTTCTCTATTGTTGCATGGATAAATATGATAACATTAATATGCAACTCAGTATTTCTCTATTGTTGCATGGATAAATATGATAACATTAATACGCAACTCAGTATTTCTCTATTGTTGCATGGATAAATATGATGACATTAATATGCAACTCAGTATTTCTCTATTGTTGCATGGATAAATATGATAACATTCGGCCTCTTTTGGGGAAATAAATTGACACAACTAAGATAACCGATATAGGAGGTTTTCAACTCCAACTTTTTATTTGCTACTTAATACCAAAATTGTTAAACTCATACTAACTATTATCAACCGTATTATTATTCCGTTTTGCGAGCCTTCTTAACTCATATACCAACTATTGACAAAAAGAATAACAACAATCAGGAACAATAAACAGATACTCCATACCTTTCTAATCATAAATGATTTATTATATTTTCATGTAATAACATTTACGTGACAGGAAATTTAAAACCCCATTATTTAATACTTCTCCGCCCCTTTGTGGAATTCGTGCAATTGAATGACCCATTTCGATAACAGTTTGTAATTTCTGAGTAGAAATAAGATGCAAAGGCTAAATCTTATGAACTATCAGGTCAAAGGGAACTATGGGGTCAAAGGTGGCTTATTTTTTGTACGAGGTGAAATAAGAGGGGTGAATATATATCTATTTCAAAAGTATTATCCATTATTATTATTATTAAACTGAATGTGGGCACGCATCCACCAATTATACCGTGAATGGGAAGATTTTATTTAAAAAAGCACAGAAGCACTTTTAAGAATATAACAAGACAATAAATGTTATACCATAACAATGTTTATTAAACTGCTATAGAAATCAAAACAATGTAATTAAAACGAAATCAAGTAAACACTTGTTGATGGAAAACGAGCTGTAAACAATACTTCATATAGAAATGAAGCGGTACATTGAATATACTGGCTAATGTCAATAAAGCACACTTGTTCGAAAGCATGATATCATAATGCAAAATTTAATTTAAAATATTGATGGAAAACGAGCTGTAAACAATACTTCATATAGAAATGAAGCGGTACATTGAATATACTGGCTAATGTCAATAAAGCACACTTGTTCGAAAGCATGATTTCATAATG